>NW_026652393.1:0-83182 GCF_009828535.3 Hylobates moloch | reverse complement strand
TTTTGCCTCTATCTTTCAAGACCATTTTTGATTTCACTTTTCTGTTACGAGTGCTTTCTATAAAGGCATCAATGATCACTAATTGTATTCTGCGAAAAGGAAAACAACAGAGGCAGTGCGCCAATATACGTGCAAATCCTTGTTCTTGGCAGGACCCTGTATAACTGGAAAGATACGAAGAGGTAAACATTCCTAGATGTGCACACTGGGAAATTCAGAAAGCCTTCTGTGGTCTCAAAACCCTGCTATGCTTTTTTGAGTAGTTGAGACTAATTCAATCTTTAAAAAGCAGCCACTCAGCTCCTGATATTTTAATGTCCATAAATAAATAAATGAGAAAAAGTGCCCTTATAAATCCCAGGAGAGAAAGTTAAATGAAAATGGAAGATGGAGTCCTTCTGTGACTATCATATTACCATACCTAAGCACTAAAAAGGTGAACGTTCATCATTATTAAAATCATTCAATTTGTGTCTTTAATTATAACTTTTGGGGGCATGAATGGCTCCAGAGAAATTAGTCTTCTATTTGCTCCATGAAAGAATTTAATAAGTAATACATTATGTTAACTGATTTTTAAAAATCCATTTAATTTTTCCCTGAATTCTATTTTAGGATGATGAGTTCTGATATCACAGAAATTTTTGTCCAGTATCTCTTGCTTAGACAGTCATACATTTTTGTTTCTTAAAACACAAGGTCCTGGACTTTGGATATTTATGATTTAACTTATAAATTGCTTGTCAGTTTTTCATAATTTGAGCCATAGCCTACTTAGCCATGTATTAACCAGCCGCAGTCTCAGATTCCCTTTATGAAAATCCACTCAAATTGTGTGAATGATGGTCCCAGGTTGCCTTCAAGCCATCGTCTTCATTTCCAATGGTGACACTTGCATATTTAGAGCTGCTCAGGTTGTACAATCAATACATCTCATCTCCCCTGTCTATGACTGATTTGCAGATTGATCCCCATGTGGTATGGGATCAGCATGGGCTTCATGACAAAAAGAACTTCTCGTAATCCTTCATGTCTATTCTGATGACAATAGATAATTATGTTGAATTCTCATGTGCAACAACACTTACAAACCACTTTTCAGAACGTGGTTTTGTAAGTAAATCCTGAAATTCCTTAACGAAATGCAAATGGGGAGCAGGATTTGAAGATTCAGCATCGTTTCACAATTTCGCATAAAGAAGTATTTTTGTAGGGAGATGATAAGCGTACATATCAGTATATGTGTACATATATACACATTTATATCTACATTTATAGAAAGTTAAATATGCAATATATAACTTTCTATATTTACACACTTGCACACACACATATATACACGTTATTTAGTGAACATTAGCTAAATATAAAAACATTGACTTTGAATACTTAGACTAAAAAATATTATTATTATCACTACCTACCATTAATTCAGTGCTTTTGGTGGGTAAAATCTATTCAGTTCAACACCTACGTTTTATTTCTAAGCATTATGTTTGGTGCATGGCATTGCAGACTTTATAAAAGTACCACAGGCAGATAATTTAAAAATCATATTATAATATTTTCAGTTGTTTTGTTATTCTTCGTTGATGTTGCTGCAGATAACTTTCTTTAAATCACGTCTTACATGGGTAATCCTATTTAAAACTGATGAAAGCAAAGTTTCCACATTTGAAGTGAGGTCAGACTCAGAATCCCATTTACGTCTCTCTGTCATTGTCACATGCTATGGAGCCTGAACGAAATGAACAACTCAGCACAGTTTGAAAATCACCACAATACCGTCAACTTAATGATGATGCTATCACGATGACGTTTAAGGATGCTGAAAGAGAACAGGAAATAAGATATTGAGTCTAAACAAAGGTTTCCATGGACACTGCACAGTGGAGATGATTATGTCATTGGAGTGGGGGTGGGAGTTGACCTGAAGGGTAAATGGAGGTTTTTATTGAAGGTCAACAGAACAATACGGGGAAAGGTATGGAAGGATGAAACACATGGGGGCAGGAAACGATCGGAGCATTAAACAGGTGATGGAAAGTGGCAAAACATGAAAGAAGAGGGGGTTAATTTGGGATCAAGGATGGTATTGAACACAATACTAAATAGCCTGTAGGAATGGGTGCTATGATGAATATTTGTAGGCAGAGATACAGCATGATGAGATTTGTATTGTAGATACGTAGTTCTGGCTGCAACGTGGAGAATTAATTTAATGGGGTTAAGAAAAGACAGGTGAGCTGGATGCTTCTGTGCATATCAGAAGCTTTGAGGTCTGCATCCTTCCCTTAAAATCCCTAAGGTATGAGTCATTAAGCCACTCCTGCTGGGTTTAGTGACTAAGAAAGAGTCAGTAAACCTCTCCAAGTGCGGACATCCAGAAATAGCTCATTTGTTTATTCATTCCATTAAAATCCAATTATTCTTTTGTTCATTAAAGGGACATTTACCTAGTAGCCACGATGCACCATTTTGGTAGTCTCTGGGTCACGGGCCATTGCAAGGCTTAATCTGAGCAGCAAGGTACCTTTTTATCATACAGATTAATATTACTGGATACTTTTTAATAATTCTGGCCACTGGGTGCAGAAGGTCATAAGTGGGGTAGGCCAGCCCTGGAAGTTTCTTTAGGTTGAATCCTGTTGCACCTCCATGAACCACATGAAAGGACTCTAGCGTTCGCTCACTCCCCAATTTTCTTTGAATGGACAGTGCTGACCAATTCTGGCACCTCCTCCCCTCTCTTATTCTCCCAGCATTTGACATTAGTGCTCATTTTACTATTTTCATCTTTTATGCAGAGGTTTCTCAACCTCTACTAGCATTTGAGGCTGAATAATTGTTGGACGGGGGCTGTTCTGTGCATTGCAGGAGGCTTAGAAGCATCTCTAGCTTCTACTCATTAGATGCCAGGAATCCACTCCTCCCCATCAGTCCCCCAATCGTGGCAATCAAAAACAATTCCAGACATTGCCAAGTGTTCCCTGGCGGAGAGAGAGGAAGCACCTCTGAATGAGGACAGTGATATTTCCCATAAAATATGATTCAAGGTTTTCCTCCACTGACATGACCTAAGGCCATTGTAGGTAAACACCTATTCTCATTCATTGTAACTTGTATCTGTCTACCTCCCAGAAACAGCACATGCTAGCCACAAGTAGGATTTGTGCATAATCCCTTTACAACATATGCACTGCCATGGCTATGAAAGTCCTTTTAAAAAATCATTTCATTGGAAACCAGGGAAGAGTGAGCTAGTCTCTTGAATCAAATCACATAATGTGGCTATATTCTTGTAACTAGTATGTGGCTGACCTTGAACTGCCCCATAAGTGAATCAAGATGCTGTAGTTTGCCATGTGTCAATGAGTTGTTATCATCAGTAAACAGGATGACAGCATGTCTGAGACTCTACAGATTATGGAAGAGCTCTTTTTTTTTTTTTTTTGTCCTTTGTTAATAAACCGAAAGTTAGGCAAATGCTAAGCTCTCAAAGTATAGAGCATTTTAATAATTTGCTTTGGCAGTTGGGGCATCGTTCCATTTCAAAAACCTACCTCTGCTGGGCTTGGCAGGGTTATTTGGACTCCGGGATGTGTACTAAGATCTGCAGGAGGAAGCAGAGATACTAATAAGGACTCGCCTTGATTCCCCTTCCTTTCATCTCTCACAACTAAAACTATGTATTTTTTTCCTCAGGAAAACAAAATTAATTTTGAGTCTTTCAAAAATCTTGGCATGTACCATAATACGACAGAACCCCAATTTTGGGACTGCTGTGATTGCATTCCCTAGTTAAGCACCCTAGATATCAATACTTAATGGTATTCTCTAAGCTCAGCCAGTGAAGAAAATAGGGTTGTTATCTATCAAAGCACATTTTAGTTTCTGACAAGTAAAAAGCAGCATGGGGAATGCAGGAAGGCTGAAATGAAAGCCTAAAAGAAAACTCATATAACATCTGGTGTCCTTTATCCCCTGATGGCCTTTCATAGGATGATATGATGAGCTTGTTCTGATTTAAGACCTGATGATTGGGTTTGAGAAAACAGGAGGAGGGGGCTAGATGCAGCCAGGCTGGCAGCAAATTGGGATACAAAAATCTGCTCAAATAATTGGAAACACGACAGATTTTTTTTTTTTTGTAACTGATGCCAGTGGCATCTTAGTTTATCCATCTCTCTCAGTTGAATTTGTAAAGTGCATTATCTTATTGGTTTTAAAGTTTCCATCTCACTTATTTGCAGACGGAAATGTGAGCAAATCAGTCATGATGGATTGCCTAATTTTCTGGGCTGAATAAACCAGTTTTATGAGATTGTTGATTCCTAGATTATTAGTTAACCGAAACATTGATCAAGTTTTAACCTAAAAAAAAAAAAAGCTTATCAGACTATTGCATTTAAACTGTTTCCTTATTATTACATTTCCTTATTTTTACAATACTTATAGTATTGATAATGAATACACTCATTAAAAAATTCAGAGAGGGTCTCATAGAGGGCTTTTCCTTTGCTTTTTCTATTTTCAATCCAAATGCTAAAACTGGGCTGAGCCACAGATGTCAGAAGATTAGTAATTACTCTGCCAGAAGTCATCTCTGATGAAAAAGCCAGAGGAGGCCGGGCGCGGTGGCTCACGCCTGTAATCCCAGCACTTTGGGAGGCCGAGGTGGGCAGATCACCTGAGGTCAGGAGTTTGAGACCAGCCTGACCAACATGGCGAAACCCCATCTCTACTAAAAATACAAAAATTAGCCAGGCTTGGTGTCACGCACCTCTAATCCCAGCTACTCAGGAGGCTGAGGCGGGAGAATCGCTTGAACCCAGGGGGCGGAGGTTGCAGTGAGCCGAGATCGTGCCATCGCACTCCAGCCTAGGCAACAAGAGCGAAACTCTATCTCAAAAAAAAAAAAAAAAAGCCAGAGGAACGGGTGGAGAAAAACCATTCCCTACCTAGAAAATATAGGTCCAATTTAATCCATTGCAAATTTCTTACTGCTTCACTTACAAAGGCTGGGAAATAAGGAAAACCAAATACTATAGAGCCATATTTTTAAAATTAAATGAATCATTTAAGGTTCATTGGCTGTGGAAGTATATGTGGTAATTAACAAGGAGAAGAATTTTTATTTGTTAATCGGAACCTTTTGACAAGGGGTTGCCTGCATGGATGCTCCAAATTTTAATGTTCCAATAAAAGCAATAAGGATCCAATAAAAATCCACCCCTTTATCATTTTTTTCTTCAAATTTGAAGTACAATCATAAAAATAAAATCATTTTGTGCTCTGTTATCTTAAAACTAAGAGTTGTAATAACCATGCCATGGTGGCTAGGGAGTGATTACCATAAATTCAGGCATCATCTTGTGACAGAAAAGATGTTCCTGTTTTTTTCTTTCTGTCTGACCTTTTTTATGGTTGCATCTTAGTGAATATAAACTTTTCCGAGTTAGAATTGCAAGTGAAAGAAGTAGTTTCTTTGTAAAAGGAAAGAAGGGAGTTAAAAACTTTTATGCAAGTAGACTTTACTGTGAAATGTTATCTTTTGTTAGTTCAAAGGTTCCCAAAGATATAAATTCTTCAGAACTGCCCTGAGGTGCTAGGGATGTAAATTGAATACTTTACAATTTGTAGACTGTTCCTGCAGTAATGTGTATCTCCTCTGTGAGTGAGTGTTTGGGGATTTTTCAATTACTGGAGTCTGAAAACTCAGAGATTCTTTAGGGCAGAAAAAAGGTTCTTCTCAAAGTTGAGTCACTGATGTTCAAATTAGCTGCCAAAAGCATTATAATGATCTGTGTTCCAGATTTTGCTAAACAGGGAAAAATGGCCCATTTTTGTCGGGGGAAAATAACCTCCTCTAAACGCATCCATGAATAACTGCAGGATGGGTTATGTGATAGGTTGAAAGTGAAATATAGTGTTGATATGTCCTGTATATAATAGACTGATGTTGTTTCTAAAAGACTCAAATGAGCTTCTTCATATTCTTTTTAGGATGGTAGCTTAAGTACAGCCTTTAGGCTTACTGTTAACAGATTTTTTAAAAATAATAAATGAATAAAATGATAAAATGATATATGTGCATTTAAAATTAGGCATATTTCAGAATTCCATATAATGCAGCAAGCAGAAAATAAAGGAGTGACTAACTGAAAATTATAATTTTTAAATTTTCATCTCATTCTGCCAACTTTTTCTTAAAATGTGTGTCTTGCTCCCATCTCCAAATTAGTGCAATTTACTGGATTATATTTCAAATTTCTTCTTATAGAAGAGCTGCTGAGCACTAGTAAAATAATACTAAAGCGTTAGCTTGGAGGAAAAGTCACCAAAAAATGAACAAAAGAAATAGCTGAACACTGGTACCTTCCAGCCCACTGGATCCTAGTGAATTGTAGGCAAAGGCAGTCTGAATTAGAGTAACATCTATCATGAGATTTTTAACCAGACAAAAATCTGTTACTAAGTAGTCATCTTTTTTTTTAAATGGGTTATCTATTTCAATGAATATATCTAAAAGGATTTATTGTTGTGAAATTTTAAATTCAAATACATGGTTCCATATTGTTTAAGCAGCTTGTTCTCTTAACTAGGTCAGCTATTCTTGTGTTGTCATTTCATGCAAACTGTTTCTGAAAGAAAAAAAAAGCCACAAATAGAGCATTCTTTAAGTGATAGATCTCTACCTTTGTTCCTGTCAGATTCTCAGTAAAACGATCATACTGAGAAGATTGGGTTTTATTCTACCAGAAAGGAAGAGATAATTTTTTAAGGTTTCATGAACACACAACCTCATAGAACCTTTGATTTAATGGTTATTTTCTGACTCTGCTTTTTAAGGAGTAAGAGATAAAAGGTAAGAAATAAAAAGACAAAGCTAAAATGCAATTAGGTTCAACTTTGAGTACTTACTAAGTCAGAGAGGTGAATTAAAACATTTCCATTTCTAGTTACTAAACATTTACTGAGAAACTACTATGCTTGAGGCAATAAACTACATGGGAGAGATATAAACCTAAAAATTGATCTTTGGCTGTTTAACCCCAAGGATTTTACTATGAATAAAATATGCTATACAGAACGAAGAAACAAATAAAGCAATTGATGCTGAAAAAACGAATAAAAAATAATGTAGTCTTGGGAACTCGGCAAGGCTTCTCAAGGAAGAAGGGATGTGCAGGCTGCCCATTGATGAAGAATATGAAGGCAAAGAAGAACGCAAGGGTAGAGTCCTCAGGATAGAAAGACGGCATAAACAAAGGCATGTTTGTGTGAAATCGCACAGTGTCTGTAGGGAACTACTACATTTCAGTTACCCAGAGGACAGACTACAAGTTGAAGAGTTGAAAGAAGCAAGGTTGCAGGAATAGGCAAGGCCGGCCGTAGAGAAGATGTTTTATGCCATACTAAATTCTCAAATTTTCATTTCTTACATATTCACGGCCTCAGTAAGTTTCTGATATACACCCTAGTCAAAAGAGTAAGGTTCTTGCAGTAGCCCAGGGTCATGATTTGATGAGACATTACTGTTTTATAGTAAATTAGTAGATGATATTGATTTTGTTTTGTTTTGTTTTGTTTTGAGAAGGAGTCTCACTCTTTC
The DNA here is from genome assembly GCF_009828535.3 of Hylobates moloch. Lineage (NCBI taxonomy): Eukaryota > Metazoa > Chordata > Mammalia > Primates > Hylobatidae > Hylobates > Hylobates moloch. The sequence continues at coordinate 75,567 of NW_026652393.1, read as the reverse complement.
ACCCAGGCTGGAGTGCAGTGGCACGATCTCGGCTCACTGCAGACTCCACCCCCTGGGGTTCACGCCATTCTCCTGGCTCAGCCTCCCTCATAGCTGGGACTACAGGCACCCGCCACCTCGCCCGGCTAATTTTTTTTTTTTTTTAAGTAGAGACGGGGTTTCACCATGTTAGCCAGGATGGTCTTGATCTCCTGACTTCGTGATCTGCCCGCCTCGGCCTCCCAAAGTGCTGGGATTACAGGCGTGAGCCACCGCGCCCGGCCTTGATTTTGTTTTAATTTGGTTGGATTGGCATTTTTTAACAATCACTATAGCTTCCTAAGTGCGTTCAAAGTTTTGAAAGCCAGTTGAACAAAAGTCGGCTTGCCAAAAGGCTATTTACTGAGTAAGTGATAAACCAAATGACCACTTCACCAACAGCCATTTCATCAGTTTACTGAGTGAGTCATTTTGTTGAACTTTCCACATATGTTCAAGGATATGAAGAAGAAAACACGCATGAACCTGGGCGTTCCATAAACACAGTACTCTTTGAAATGAATATTCCAAGAAAAAGTAGTGCTGAAAGTAAACACTTGAAAAATTGAAAAAAAAATGCCTCCACATGTCAAATTGTCTTGGGGCCAAAAAATATTATTAAACCATACATGCATGTCTCATATTGACCAACAGTCATGTAAATTTTATAGACTATACTGTTGACAGAATTTGGCCTAATATTTTATTATAATTTGACAACTCTGGCTTTCCATTTAATGATGAAATGTTCAAAGAACAAAATAAAAGAGATAGGTAGTTTCCACCACACAAAAAAGAAGTATTTTAAAAATTTTAACTTTTTTGAATGCAAAATGATCATGGTGGACTTTTAATTGATGAAAAATTATTAAAATCAGCTTTCGCTTTGCTAACTGATCCGTTACATCTATACATCAATACTTAATTCATTTTAGAAAGTTATTCATAAGGAATATATGTATCATTTGTAATACGACTATATATGCACAATAAAATCACAGTGGTGAACCAGTGATTCATTTACTGCGTTCATAAAACACCTTCTTAGCATATTTCTTATGTCAAGGGCACCCTATGTTGTTCCCAAGTTATTTAAAAATTTTTTAAACCACAAAACATTTCCCATACTCTGAGATCCCCGGCCTGTCGTCAACACATCCTGCCAGGCCAAGCCAGAGTCTGGGTAGACCGGTCGCAGATGCGCGGAGCTGCCCGCTTTCCTGGAAATGACGGCGTCTTTCTCCGCTGTTGGTCGCCTGACTGCAAAGATGACACAAGCAGCGGTGGCACTCGTGCTTCCTGGCAAGGCTCCCATTTCTTGGCTTCAGTCTCTGCTCACATGCAGCCGGCCCCGGTCACACCGCACAGTTTTTCAGTGTAACCAACAGGCCGCGGCTCACCTTGAGCTCATTAGCACACGGAGGCGACTTTCCAGCCGCGCGGCAAATGGAGCCCCAGCATCCTCGGAGGGAAGGAGGAGGAGAGGCGGAGGAGGATGGGAGCCGGTAGAGGAACCGCAAGGCCCGGGTGCTCAAGGCCTTGTAGTGCGGGTGGGGGTTCTCTGCGCCCCGCCCGCTGCCAGGGCCCTGCTCTCCGCCAGTTCTCAGCCTCCCCACCCACCCCAGGGCGCGACCCCACCCTGCGCTCGCTGGGCACCCTGCCTCCCAGTGAAGTCAGCAGCGGGCAATGACAGGGAAAGAGCTCATCTATCTGTGAGGAAAGAAGCCACGCTGATGGTTCCCTAGTGGATGTAATTGTGCTCATTACTGCCCATTTACATTTCATCACTCGATTATCACAAATGCCTCATTACTGTTGAAAAGGGTTTGCTGGTGAACTCCTTGCTAACTATTCATCCCTCGGCTCGGATGTCACCAGGCAGGCTGATTGGAAAAGGAGGAGGGCGAGGAGGAGCTGAAGAGGGGCGAAGGTGAAAAAGGTCTTCTATCCGATTTGATTAAAGGCCGTGATTTAAATCGATATTTAATAAAGTGGCTGCTACCACATAACACGGGCAATTCCCCATGCAGTCAGCATGGTGATTAGAGGCCCCTCACTGCCTGCTACATAACTCAATTGGGTTTTGTGCACTGGTCTGGCACCTGTGTCCCTCAGAACTGCGCCTCCAAGGTAATAGGTTTATGAGCCGATGAACAGAGGTGATAGGTTCTAAATGGATTAACTAGGTGTCTGCAGTCTGGTGATGAATACATCAGGAAAAAAAAAAAAAAAGAAAAAGAAAAAAAGTCTGCATAAGCAGGAGAGTGATAGGAAGTGTTGACAGACATTGTGTGTGTCACGAGCCCCACAGGGTAAACACTGGCTCGGTGCCTGTCATTCAAGTGCTTTCTCAGAGTAATGGGTGAAGATAGCAGGCCCGGCTGCTTAACAAGCCTGCAGGTGCCAGGGCACCGAGGCTTGCTGCTGAAAAAGGCTTCCACAGGGCACGCCTCACCCACCAGCTCCAGCCAGCTTAAGAATATGCCTCTGAGATGATATTCTTTTCTGTCTCAAAATAGATTGGAATTCCTGGGCTAACTGATTTGTGCTAACTGCCTAGAGCATGGTGTTAAGAAAGAGTCTGAGGTTATATCCAGATTCAGTGGGAAAATATTAAATAGCACTAAGTGCTGTGGACACAGTAGAGAGGAGTTAGTGGGGTATGATTTCTGCATAGTTGTCATCCCTTCACCCTCATTAGATGCCTCTAATAGCCATATTTGTGTATCCCATGGTTTCAATATAATAATGCAAATACTCATATACATACATAGTTGAAAGGGACTCAAATTCAAATCCAATTTAATAATCCTTCTCAGGTGTTCATAAACAAGAGTATGGTATAGTTCAGTTTTATCAGAAATTTCCAGTACTCCTAAACTTTTTGAAATAAGACCAAAATAATGCATTTTTAAGATGGGATATGGCTGGTATAAATTACATTGCAACCTTCCTACCCCAGAATTAGCAAGCTGTAAATTTGGGAAACAGTGCCATTCATGAAAAAAAAAAAAAAAAAAAAAAAAGGCGGGGGGGAATTTGATCTAAAGTTATAATATAAAAAACAATTATTTATGTTGAGAGTTTAATAATTAATGATTCAGTAAATGCAGTCGAAACATACATTGACATACAGACAGTGAATGGTCATGACTTTTGTAGATTTTTATGGAGAAAATCCTGAAAAAGGAATCAACTTTCTCTCATTTGGTGAAACTACGAAATGTAGGATGTATAATAATCTAAAAATAATTGCTGAGGAATCTATTGTAACTTTGGTCCCAATGTGATCTGAAAATAAATTTTTGATTTTAAAATCAAAATAAAATGTGTAATTTAAAATTGACCTCACGAATTTGGAGGAGGCTTTAGGTCCAATGTGGTCTTATGGGGAGGCACTATTAATGGTTTTCTGATACAACTGAGTTCTATCAATTGCTATCTCATCCAATTTTTATTTATATTTCCCACAAACTCCAAAATACAAATGGGTGCCAATGAAACTATAAAGAGCCGTAAAAGCTATGTTTTCAGTATCTATGCAGGAGATGCTGAGGGAGAAAATACAATGTCTTTACAACCTAAGAATTCAAAAATAACCAATAGATGCTCATGAAAACTCTCTGTGACCCAGTCTGAGAACAGCTGCTGGCATGGGGAGGAGTACACGCTCCAGTGGTGGGTGAATTCAAAGGATCTGAAATGTCTTGAGCAGACTGGGCCAACAGGGCCCTGGGAACCCCTCACAGCGAACGAGCCAAACCTCCCTCCCAGGAAAAGAATCCCACATTGAGAAGAAATTGTTGGAAATAAAATTGAAATGTAGCAAGACAAGGACAATAGGAATAAAGGAAAAATAATATTCCAGTAAAACGATGCAGTGCATATGTGTGAATGAGTAGGGAAGGAAAAGGGACTAAGGAGATTTCAGAAAGCAAAGTATCATATCTTTAAACATTTCACAAGGACCACAGAAGAGAGTTCAAGAGCTATCCTGGAAGTTCCTTAGAAGTTAGTAAAGCTATTCTTGGCTGGGCACGGTGGCTCACGCCTGTAATCCCTGCACTTTGGGAGGCCAAGATGGGCGGATCCCCTGAAGTCAGAAGTTTGAGACCAGCCTGGTCAACATCGTGAAACCCCATCTCTACTTAAAAATACAAAAAATTAGCCAGGCGTGGTGGCACTCGCCTGTAGTCCCAGCTACTTGGGAGGCTGAGGCAGGAGAATCACTTCAACCCAGGAGGCAGAGGTTGCAGCGAACCAAGATTATGCAACTGCACTCCAGCCTGGGTGACAGAGTGAGACTCCATCTCAAAAACAAACAGACAAAACCAAAACAACCCAAGAAGTTAGTAAAGCTCTTCTAAATCAAATTTACCTCCTAAAAATGAAGGAAAATAAATTTTTGTAAAAATTAGCAATATAAAACAATATCAATCCCATGCAATGTTATCATTTTTTAAAAAAAGAGATTAAATATCAGGACAGCACTTCTGCAGACAACAGTCTTCTAGAAAGGCATGCCCACAAAAAGAGAAAAGCTATCTTCAAATATTTCTAACAAGAATCAACAACAACAAAAACCCAAACTAAAAACTAAAAAGTATTAAGAAAATGATTCAAGTTATGAAGCAGTAGCACAAATCAGAACTAGAAAAAAGCTCAGAAATGAGGTGCTAAAATTCCAAAAAGAATTAAAAGAAAATGTTTTTTCAGAAATGAACATAAACAAGAACACATGTAATGGTAAACAAATTCAACAGATAATGCCTTAAAATTATATAAAAGTAAAGAGAAAAAATATTTTAAAGCAAAAAGAATGAGAATGATTAAAAAGATTGGAGAGAAAATGACACATATAGAGACTAGTCAATCAAGAATTCAACATACATATAATGAAAGTCCCTAGAAAAAGAAAACCAAAACTAGGAAGCAGAACAACTATAAGATCATAATTCTAGAAACTTTTCAGAAAGGAAAAAGATTCCAAACTACAGATTAAAGAGGCATACAGCATACCTGGAAAAATAAACCCAGAATTAACAAAACCAACACATATTCAGTAAAATTATTGTACTGGTAAAAACCATTGGTCATCAAAGAAAAATAAAATCAAAACACCTGTTGGTGTTTTAGTAATTTATAAAACAAAGAAGATCAGCTTGTCATCAGACTTTCAGCATCAGTTTATGCCAGAAGAAAATAGAATATTAATTACAAGTTAGCCAAAAAAAGAAAATGTGAATGAAAGATTTGATATCCAGGCAAATTGACTTCTCCATATAAAGACCATAGATAAATTGACGTCACATGAAAGAACTCAAACCATATTGTTCCTATAGCCTTTCTGTAGTAAATTCTTATAATTTCATGTTCCTCTGATATTCATTTTAAATAGAAGTTAGACTTTGTCTTACCAGATGCAGGCCTCAGTCACCCTTGACAGTTTCCAGTTCTCTGCCTCCTCCCAGCTCTTCAATGTGGTTAATCCAGATATCTGCCTTATACAACCACCTCCTGGTGACCACCTGTCTGTGGGAGAGCTAGATACAACCCACTTGACCTGCCCTGCTGACCTCCACCCCCTACATGGACTATGCAGATGTGCCACACAGACCACCTCTCAGTCACTGTGCAACTCCACATGCATGCTTGCGATGAACCCACCAATTAGAACTCCCCATGGGAAACCTGCTTGGGGAATGCCTTAGATCCTAATACAGCTTTTGGCCCACAGATCCCTGGCTCTCTCTTTCTCTCTCCCTTTCCTCCCACTGGTTGAGTGTGCATGTCTCACATGGCAGCTTCCCCTTCCTGTTGTTGGCCCTACGAGGTGTGACACCTCTTGGCTCTGTGACCTGTAAGTAATAGAATTGCTTCCATTACTCCATGTGTTTTGCCATGCTCCCTCTCCTGTTTCTCATCTGACTGACACACTTGTGCCTAACTCTCCTCCTGGTCAGGGCTCTCCTAGAGAGTGGCTATCTTGGTAGAAATAAACTGGACACAGGTCAGACAAGAGCACAAGGACATCTGCCAGTGTCATCAATTTCTTGTGAGAGGGACACCTGGTCACACATAGGACACTTAAGCATTGGGTCATCCATGAAGATAGAGAAGTACCCCAAGAAAGGCACAAGACACACTGTAAACACCCATGATCAAATCCCTGGAGTCCCATGAGGGCAGGGCCAGAGTTTACAGTCACTTTAAGGGGAGAGCTCAAGACCAAAATAGAGGAAAAAATGAACAGATTCCTTAGAAATAAATTAGAAAACAAGCTTCAGACAACCAATATGACTATAGAGACATCAACATAAAAAAATGGTTGTAAACATTAAATATACGTTTACCTACAAAATTGAAAGTAAGTGAGATTTATAAGAGATTGATTATAGTAACTAAGAGCTATATTATACAGATAATAAAACTACAAATTATACAGAAAGAATCGCAAAAATTTTAAACTGTTTTCAGTAATCATTGTTGGTTGTAGTGCTGGTATCTTATTTTGATAATGTTTTATGTAATAACATGATTCTATCATCTCTGCCATATTAAGAATCAATATGGTAAGGAAATAAAGAGCTACAGTTACACGATAGAAGAGGTTAAATAAACATCCTGTAGTTCTCAATTCTAAGTGGAGGTATCTGCATGAAAACATAATATGTTTTCTCTCATAAGTAACTCTTAAAGTTGTAATTCAGAGTTCTAAGTGGAAATATATGGGTATATTTGCATACACACACTTTCAAATTCAAATCTGAAGTTGCAATTATAAGGTGTTCACTGAAAAGCACTTTCAGGCCAGCAGAGAAGCAGTGAACTTCACATCCCCAGTGCCCATTTCACATGAGCTTCTTGGAGAAATGACTGCAGCAAGTCTGAGGTAAGAAATGTACAAATTGAGGAGCTTGGGACACATTATTTTACTAGGTAAAAGAAAGTTATCACAGATTATGAAAAGGATGTGGGAGCCTATTTTCTAAGAACCTTGCTGGACAAAATTTGGACAAATTAACTACCAATAGGAATGATAACAGCAGTAAGTAGAGACAAATCATATGTTAAATATATGAATTTATAATCACACACAGATGCACAAGAACACACCCATACACATGCAACAAATAGACAAACAAAAAAATAGTGAGATGTGAGTTTTGGAGGATGCTAGATGTCTTAGTCCGTTCTGTGTTGCTAAAACAGAGTACCTGAGACTGGGTAATTTATAAAGACCAGAAATTTATTTGACTCTTTTTTTAGAGGCTGGGAAGTCTAGGATTGGGCAGTCCATCCAGTGAGGTTGTCATGCGGCTTTAACTCATAGTGAAAAGTATAAGGAGGTACAGGTGTGTGCAAAGCCATCATATAGCGAGAGAGGAAGCAAAAGAGTCTAGGAAGCCAAACTCACTTTTATAGCAACCCACCTTTGATGTCCACCAGTTGTAGATTTGAATCCTGACCTAGTCACTTTCTAGCTGTGTGACCTAGGACAATTTACTTAATTTCTTAGTTAAATTTTTCTCAATTCTATGATAGAATGAATAATAATCTAATAAGATTGCCAGGAGAATTAAATAGTCTATATATGATATTGTTGCACAGTACATGATACTTCATCATATTTATTAATTATTAGGGATTATTTGTAACTAATTATGCATCATGAATATGCAACTCTGGTACATTAAGAGTATTGGCCATAGGGCTGGCATGTCTGCTGGCAACAGTTACAACCAAGGAGTAGAAGGGATTATCCTAGGAGAAGGCAGAGAGTAAAACAGCAGTGAACCAAGGAGAAGACACTGAAGACTATCAATAATACAATAATAGAGAAGGAAGTGGAATCTTCATAAAGGTTAGTAAGTGCAGTCAGAGAGTTCAGAGGAGTGTTGGAAGGTCATAGTGTTGTAGATATTAAGGAAGTGGAGTGGTAGCCTTTCTTCATCAGGCTCGTAACTTTCTTCCTGAAATCTTCTCAGAATAAGACTCTCATGTACAGTGGTGCAGGTAAATGCTGCACAACTCTGTGGAAGGGTATCTTATGTGTCTGGAGCACTTGGAGTGGGTAGGCACCCATCTTGCACTGCCATAGACAGGCTATCATAACTCCACAAGCACTCAGAGCTTGCAGAATTATTTTTACTTGCAATGCAGTATATTATGTGCACAAATGTCCTCTCTTTTTTGAATACCCTCTTTTATTCTTCCACATGATATGGTTTGGCTCTGTGTCCCCATACAAATCTCATGCTGAATTATAATCTGGATTATAATCCCCATGTATTGAGGTAGGGACCTGGTGGGAGGCAATTGGATTGTGAGGGTGGTTTCCGCCATGCTCTTCTTGCGATAGTGAGTGAGTTATCATGAGATCAGATGGTTTTAAAAGTGGCATTTCCTCCTTTGCTCTCTCTCTCTCTCCTGCCTCCACGTAAGACATGCCTTGCTCCCCCTTCGCCTTACCCATGATTGTAAGTTTCCTGAGGTCTCCCCCAGCCATGCAGAACTGTGAGTCAGTTAAAGCTCTTTTCTTCATAAATTACCCAGTCTCAGGTAGTATCTTTATAGCAGTGTGAAAACACACTAATACAGCACAGATCCCCTTGCCTTGGAGTCTGATAGCAAACGTATGCTACTCTTTGAAGATTTCATTGAAATCTCTCAAACACATCAGGTTTCCCTGTGGTGTTTGCATAGTCTCTCAGGAAACACATTTCTATGTTTTTGCATGAATTGTTTACATATTTGTCTTGATCGCAGGCTGAGAACTCCTTGAACACAAAAGCTATATCTTAATATCAATAATCCCTACAATTGGCATAGCACTATTCAATAAGTGTTTGTTGAATAAATGAACAAATGAACAGAGATATCAACACCCACATCTAGATATAACTCAGTCACAAAACATTACAGAAACTTGAAAATAAAATCTCAATAAGATGTCATTTTTCAGCCATGCATTCTGTTTTTTTTTTGTAAAATCATACAAGTAGACCTTAAGTGAAATATTCTAACAAACTAATATGCATCTAAGATTTATGCAGACAAAAGGAAGATATATATAAGCAATCACAGCCCCGTGACCTTGCTCCTGGAAAGGCAATTCAAAGTCAGAAGATTTATTTGATGGATTTAAAGACAAAGCATGGATAAGGAGTTCAAAAAACTCCTCAGCTACTCCTCAGTAATTTAAGTGATAGTCTATTTCTAGGGCCTAGAATACTCAACAATGGGACAGGAACACTGGGAGTCAATTAGCACAGTAAGGAATGCCCACTAATGTGGTTATATGTCTGCTCTCTGTTTTTCCTGTGTTACCCTTTTGTGTTTATTTGTTTTTGAGGCAGCGTCTTGCTCTGTCACCCTGGAGTACAGTGGTGCAATCTCGGCTCACTGCAACATCTGCCTCCTGGTTTAAGTGATTCTTATGCCTCAGCCTCCCAAATTGAGTAGCTGGGACTACAAGCACATGTCCCCGCACCTGGCTAATTTTTATATTTTTAGTAGAGATGGGGTTTTCCTATTTTGGCCACACTGGTCTCGGACTCCTGGCCTCAAGTGATCAGCCCACCTCAGCCTCCCAAGGTGCTGGATTTACAGGTGTAAGCCACCATGCCCGGCCTGTTAGTATTATTGTTAGTATTATTCTTGCCATAGTTTTAATGAATCAATACAGCTAATATCAAAGGCCAGATCTACCTGAAAGGAAACCGTTTCACCTACCCATTTACCAGGAGTTGTTAGGCTGGTGATTTTGAAATTACCTACTTCTCTGAAAACAATTTTACATTTCTCATTTCCTCTGTTTCTAAAGTCTTGGGGAATACCTCTCTATAGATCCTAAGTACCAACAATAGTCATTACTTGACCAGTTTGATTTGTGGCAAATTTACTAGACAGGATAATGGTTTTCATTTGGTGTTATGAAGAACCCTAGATGACATATATGTCACACAACTGAGGTGGTCCAAAAGGTCAAAGTCAAACATCTCTGGGCTCATGCATCTCTTCCTTGTTTCTACCACAGTGGCTTCATGTATACTTTCTCACTTCTTGAACTTTTAAGTAATTTCTTTGAAGAAGGAACTCCTTCAGGGGAAAACTTTTTTTTTTTTAAATCTATTTCTCTGATGACCTAGAAAGTTCCAGAGGACAGGCTATGGGGAGGATGGAAATATGGGATTAGAACAGGGCTTTCCCAGTGGAAGTAGACAACCTTAAAAAAGCATTTCAACCTCTGGTGATGCTCCAGAAAGTCTTCTGAAGCCACCTTTCCCTCCAAGTATTATTGTTCATGGAATGTCAAGTGTGACCTGAGCCTTCCAGAAATCTCCACTTCAGTGGCCCTTGAAGGCACCTCATCCACAATGGACCTCATCAATTTCTGCCCTCATGTCACTCACCCAATAGCCTCTTGTCTCAGTGAACATCACCCACATTCAGCCAATCACTAAAGCCAGAAACTGATGGTGATGGGCATAGAGTTATGCCTCTTCCTTACCTCCTTCATGAGGATAAGAAAGTCCTTGTATTTTGTCTTCCTCTTGCTTTCATCTCTTCATGCTCACTGCCATTTTCTTTTTTCAACCCCTCAACATGGTCTGCCTGGATTACTACAATAGGCTCCAGACTATCCCCTGCCTCCTTTTTCATCTTCTCTAGCCAGTTCTGTCTTCTGTAGCAGCACATTCTCTCTATGCCTTCAAGATAAAATAACAATCTGGCATCCCAGGGCTTTTGGTTCCATAAGTACGCTCTCTCTTGCCTTTTGTCTTCTGTTATGTGATTTTCTCTTCCAGGAGTATCCTCCTTGCCCCATCTCCACCTCCCAGCAGATTTAAATAGCCCAGTTCACATGTTCCCACCATCTATTTCATGTACTTGTGTGACCACGCTGAATCCATTGCACTGTAACTAGTTATTAATGACTTCCCACCTCTCCTGTTAAGCCCTCCTCTTTAATCAAATTAGGAACTAGATGCATTCACTTTTGTATGCCAGCAACCAGTACAATAGCAAACACATAATGACCACTCAGTAAATATGCTTAATGACTAAGATTCAGTGAATGAATCTTTGGTATTATTTTTAGTTTTCTGCTTGATTTCCATGTCACGGTGCTTTTTGCTTGACAGAATTTCTTCTCAACTCTTGAATTTCTTCTCAACTTCACTTCCCGAGAGATATTTTTGCAAAGCTGCCAAGATGTGCAGTATAGCTGCCCAAAATATGTACATTTCAATAAAAATGAATGCATATTTTATATTTTCTATTGTCCAAATAATGTTTCCTTAGTCCAGTTGGTATCAATAATTGCATGGTAAGACTGGAAAAATATCATTAAAATATTGTTATTTATTTTTCATCACTTCTGTTAAATACTACCCTTCCTTGCTTTTTTATGCTTTATAACTTCCAGAATAATCTAACACCTGTTTGAACACGTGAGTATGGCTAATACAGAAAAGGGCTGCTAAGTTGAAAACAGCTCAGTCATACCACAGCTGGGACGGGAAGTGCACTCAGGACCCATTGGCCCTTTTTGGGGCTGTTTTCACATTTGCAGGTATGGTGCACCTGTGTCTTTTTGGCAATTGGCTTTTCGGGAAGACACCTAAATCCAGAGTCAGCACTATGTCTCAGGTTCCTTTGGTGAGTGTTGCCATCATTGTAGCCACCAGTCTGAACTGCTGTGCCACAAATGCACAGAACAGGCAAAAGTATGGGCTTTTGCAAGCACTGTGCAGCTGCTCTCCTGTGAGCAGAGTTGAAAGCAGTAGTCAAGATGTATAGGGAAATTACACCAGATTTATTTACAGAAACCATTTATGTTGAACTAGCAGTTTCCTATTGTGTCAGCAATTTTCTATTGCATTTATTTGTTACTACAGTACTTGGCAAGAGTGCAATCCTATTAAACCTGTACAATACATTACACGAAATTGTGATCATTTTCTATTTTACAAAAGAAAAAGAACTGTGAAATTTGTACAATTGTGGAGTCCTAATAGAATTTCAAGATGGAAATGCATGGTCTTGGGGGAAATTGTTCCGAATGCACTTTTTAGTTGTTTTCTTACATCACTTCCAGTGTTTTCTCTTTAGTTGATATGAACAATAACTATCTATGAGTCTTGACTTCATGAATCAAGATGAAAAGGAAGAAATTCCTGAAATCCAGCTTTCTTTCCTGCCTTCAGAACATTGGCTCAGCTTCTATTTTCCATAAACCAACAACCTTAAAGCTTGTTGTTTAAATAATTTTAAAATTAACTACTAGTATTGTTATATTTATATCTCACAGACCAGTATTATCTGACAAGTAGAATTAAAGTTTAAATTTAAATCACTCCTTGCTACTAATTGTTATTTCTATAAGCCGATTTCTGCCTTCTCTTGCCATGTTCCAGAGCCAGTCTTGACCAACTCTGACTTTATTGAAGGAGGTCCCTCCACACCAGTGAGTGAGGTATGCAATTCATGTGGCTACCTCAAAATATGTCAGATATACTTGCTGTAGCAAGGCCTAGGCCAAATTGCAATGTGTCAACAAAACCATAACATATTCCCCTAAACCTCAATAAATTTGGCACAACCTATCTAGTATAGGACTTCTAGATTGATTTCCTGGTCGGTGCTCCATATTCACATTCTTCTCTAACACTGATTCACTTCCTGACTTATTGATTAAAGGTTCAGATTCACCATGCCTGCTCTAACATGTTGTAACTAAGAGACTTTGGGCAAACTGATGAACTTTGTTGAGCCTTAGTATTCTCACCATTAAAATGCAACAATTAAACCTGCTTCATTATGAATATTAAGTTTTATTTACATTAGATTAAATATACTTATTGCACATAGTGTATGCCAAGGATTAAGATACAGAAAACAGGCCAGGCTCAGTGGCTCACGCCTGTAATCCCAGCACTTTGGGAGGCTAAGGTGGGTGGATCACCTGAGATCAGGAGTTTGAGACTAGCCTGGCCAATATGGAGAAACCCCTTCTCTACTAAAAATATGAAAATTTGCTGGGCAAGGTGGCAAGTACCTGTAATCCCAGCTACCCAGGAGGCTGAAGAAGGAGAATCGCTTGAACTGAGGAGGTGGAGGTTACGATGAGCTGAGATTGCATCATTGCACTTCAGCCTTGGTGGCAAATAGTGAAACTCTGTCTCAAAAAAAAAAAAAAAAGATATAGAAAGCAATTAGTACAGTTTCTAGGATGTAATGTGTGCTCAATTCATGGTTATTATTGAGATGGATATGGTTGATATTGCTGATATCATTATTGTCATTACCAATCTCCTCTCATCTTCTTTGATGTTCTTTTATTTTTCTAATCATTGATGGGTGTCTCATTTTAAATAAAACTAACAACTCACAAAATTTGTATTTTCACTTTGACAATCATTATTTCCTAGAAATTCTTGCTAACATACCAATGTAATCTATTTTATCAACAAGCTAAAGAAGAAAAATATTATTATTATATCGAGTGACAGTGGAGAAATCATTTGACAAAATCAAACATCCAGTCATGACAAAAACCTTCCACAAGTTAGGAATCGAGGATAATTTACTCAACTTGATAAAGAACATATACAGAAAAAAATCCTACACTGTTAACATCACACTTTTTTTTTTCTTTTTGAGACAGGGTCTCATGCTGCTGCCCAGGCTGCACTGCAGTGCTGGGATTTCAGTCTACTGCAACCTTGACCTCCTGGGTTCAAGTGATCCTCCTACCTCAGCCTCCTGAGTAGCTGGGACTACAGTCGTGCACCAACAGACCCAGCTAATTTTTTTGTATTTATAGTAGAGATGGGGTTTTGCCATGTTGGCCAGGCTATTCTTGAACTTCTGCACACAAGTGACCTTCCCAACGTGGACTCCCAAAGTGCTGGGATTACAGGTGTGAGCCACTGCACCCACCAACATCACACTTAATTGTGAAAAGCTGAATGCCTTCAACCTGACATCAGGAAAAGGCAAGGATTCTCACTATCACATTTTTTATTCAACATAATACTGGAAGTTCTCTTCACTGTAATAGGCAAGGTAAAGAAAGAAAAGGCATACAGAGTGGAAAAGAAGAAATAAAGCTATCTGTATCAGATGATATGATAATCTCAACATAGAAAACCTTAAGAAAAACATGCAAAAACCTCAGAATTAAGTGAGTTCAGCAAGGTTGTAAGATACAAGTTCCCCACACAAAACTAAATAGCATTTACACATGTACTAATAATAATCATGCAGAGACCAAAATAAAAATGCAACATTATATAAAATTGCACCAAAGGAAAAGATATAGGTATATGTCTAACAAAACATGCACATGACCTATATATTGAAAATTACAAAATGCTTGTGAAATACATAAAAGAAGACCTAAATAAATGGAGACACTTACTGTGTTCAAGGATTAGAAGACTCAACATAGGCCAGGCATGGTGGCTCACACCTGTAATCCCAGGACTTTGGGAGGCCGAGGCAGGTGGATCATCTGAAGTAAGGAGTTCAAGACCAGCCTAGCCAACACGGTGAAACCCTGTTTCTGCTAAAATTACAAAATGTAGCCAGGTGTGGTGGCACGCACCTGTAATCCCAGCTACTAGGAAGGCTGAGACAGGAGAATTGCTTGAACCCAGGAGGTGGAAGTTGTAGTGAGCCAAGATCTCACAACTCCACTCCAGCCTGGGCAATAGAGCAAGACTCCGTCTCAAAAAAAAAAGAAGACTCAACATAGTCAAGCAGTCAGTTCTCTCCAAATTTACCTATAGATTAAGGAAATTTTATAGTCAAAATCCCAATAAGGCTTTGGTAGACCTAAACGAGCTTATTCTAAAATCTATCTGAAAAGGCACAGGCCCTAAGGATAGTTAAAACAATCTTGACAAATAAGAATAAAGCAGAAAAAATTGTTCCACCAATATTAAGTCTATGTAGCAACTGTAATCAAGGCAATGTTGTATTGGTGGAGAAAAAACACATAGATCCACAAAACCAAATAGAGGAGCCAGGAAGAGAGCCACACATGACACTCAATAGACTGACAAAGATTCAAAGAAGGAAGTTTGCTCTTGAAGAAGATGTGAGAACAAATGGATATCCATAGGCCAAAACCAGCCACATGAATGAATGAAACAAAACCAGAAAAAATACTACCTAAACTTCACATACTGTACAAAAATTATCTCAAAATGGATCATAAGACTTCAATGTAGAATATAAAATTATAAAACTTAAATCGAGCAAAAGTACTCGCTGGTGTTAGATTTCAGGATAGTGGTTACTTTGGGGAAGGTGGGGCTGATACTGACTAGGGTGGGTAGAAGGAGAATTTCTGAGGGCTAGCAATATTCTATTTCTTCATCTGCATGGTAGGTGAAATGGGTGTGTTCACCCAATGGCAAAAATTCTCTGACACATGCGATTATGATTTATAACTTTTCTGTATGTGTATTTACAAATAAAGTTTTTTGGCTTAGGGTTGAGGAGGGGACCAACAGGGGAGCCAGGGCAGCCCTTCTGTTTCTTACAAGTCCCACTCTGCAACATTGGACCCTTCCTCAAACACCCTCCATTTTTCCCCATTAACTAAAGAATGACATTCAAATGCAATAAATGGCATGTAAGGCTCTTTGTTACCCAATCCCACTGTGTTTTACCCAGCCACTCCCTTCACCCCACACTCTGCCTCCATTCATTCACCTCACACTCTGCCTCCATTCATTCACCTCACACTCTGCCTCCATTCATTCACCTCACTCTCTGACTCTGCCTCCATTCATTCACCTCACTCTCTGCCTCCATTCATTCTAACTAATATTGGTTGGTTTCTTACTTGGTGCAGAGCATTGTGCTAGATGATGGCAACTGATTTTGGAGCAACACATACAGGGTTTTCTCTCTTGTAGATGTTACCATCTAGTCAGGAAGACATGATTAAATGGTCAATTATATTTAATAAGGTTGAGTGTTACGACACAGGAAAAGTAGGATCTTACAGGAACATAAAGAAGAAACATCTAACTTAATCTAGAGGAAGGGAGCAAAGACTTCTGGCAATTAAGTTGAAGCTAATAAAAAGGTTCATAGGTATTCACAAAGTACAATGCTGTGTGTGTGTGTGTGTGTGTGTGACAGAGAGAGAGAGAGAGAGAGAGAGAGAGAATGATGTGATGTGAAAGAGAGAAAGGAAAACCCAGACAGAGCGAAAAAGAGAGATACGTTAACAAGTCACTGGTTAACTTAATTGTGAGAGACTTGTCTTACATGGCTTCAGTGGGCAGAATTAAAGCAAATATTTGGACCCATAGGAAGAAAGATTTAGTATTTTTAAATGAACTTACTTTTAAAGAATTTAAAAATAACTAAATAACTTTCTGAAATTAGAATAAGCTATTATGTTGAGTTTTTCATTGCAGTAGCTTTTCAAACCAGATGACATAACATTTAAGCTTAAGAAGGGGGATTGGACTAGAACATCGTTCAGATCCCTTCTGACACAATGACTGCATGATAAGCATGGACTACATGCACCGCCTATTGGTTCTCAATAATTCATTAAGGTGTTGCTACTTCTAAAGAACACATTTGGATTATGATTTCTCAATAAATAGGACCCATGTGAACACAGAAAGAGACTGAAATATATATGCTTATATTTCTTATATTACAAAGCAGTGATTCCTTTTTTTATAAAAGTCCCTACCACATATTTAATCATAACTAAAACAGGTTACATTTTTTCCTGGTGTGAAAGTAGTAGAAAAGCACATCTACTTCTTTTCCCCTTCACTTTGTAGCTGGCAGTATTTACTGTTTGACAAACTACAACAAGCCCGTGCTATCTTAAGGGGTTTTTGAATGGTTAGAACTAGAAAATAAGGGAATATCATGAAATCTCTGTTTGTTCTCATGGGTAGTCTAGTCAAGTTTTTAAATCAAAGAACTAATATTTTGTTTGCTTCTGAAAAGTGCTTTAAGTTCACCTTCTGTTAAGCAGAGCAGATAATTTATTTGTATGTAAGTACTGAGATATTTTGACTTTTGTCAATGAGGGGCACATATGAAGTGGGCCTTGGATTTCAAATAATACTGAAACTATTTAGAGTTCTTTCTTTCTTTTCTTTTTTAAAAATTATCCCATGTGATTCTTTAATTTCTTTTTATTTTTATAGATTTAGGGGGTACAAGTGCAGTTTTGTTACATGAATATGTTGTGTAGTGATATGAAGTTCGGGCTTTAGTGCGTGCATTGCTTGAATGGTGTACATTGTACCCACGAGGTGATGTCTCATCTCACTCCTTTGAGTTTCTTATTTCTTATTGTAGCTATCATCCAAGTTGGTTTTTGTTTTTCCTCAATATTTTACTCAACCACTTTCTACCAGAATATTCCTTCTGGGTCTGAAACCGCTGCATTTGGCCAAGTAATGCCATTCTCCTGTTGCAGTTTTGCTCTTTGGAACTGATCTGGAGATGTATGGGCTTGTTTTCCAAAGAAAAGCATTGTTTAGACTACCAAGATTAGAAGCTACCTAGGTGTGTGGTAAAACCATTCAAAACATAGCAGAGCAAGGCTTGCGAACGGAAACGTAATACCTGGGTTACATTCTGCTTGAAAATGTAACAAATATAGATGAGTTAAAAAGGAAAAAACGATATGTTGAGGAAGAGAGGTTTAGGTTCCAATTTAGACAATAACTGTGATTATATCCTTGCTAGAGCCTGAGCAAAAACAAATGAAATTGTGTGGCTTGTAATAATCAAACAGACCACAACTGAAGACAAACTTCAGTTACAATTTACTTGCTAATGACTTCTCCCCTTCCTATTGCCAGTACACTATTGGCCTTGGAGGCTGAACCCTGAAAGCACTAAAAACCTTTGCTTAACATTGTATCCAATCCATTTCCAGGTATTTTTTCTTTTTATTTATAGAATTTTTTTCAATTATCTGGTAATACATTTCAGTATCTAGGTTAAAAATATCTTGGAATTTTTATCCAGTATATTTGTTTCCTCCTAAGATTCTGAGTGCAAAGGAATAACAACAAAATCAAGTTAAAAAAATCGATATGCAATTTAAATTGTAAAATTCTATTTCATTAAACTATTCTTCTATGCGGCCAATTTATAGATATATATATGTATATATGTGTATATACATATACATATGTATATATGTGTATATACATATACATATGTATATATACACATATATATAGATAGAAAAAAAAGGAAAGAAAAGAATCAGAAAATGTCCATTTCAAGCATTAGAGAAGAACTTATAAATCAAGGTTAACATTGCCTGTCTTTGGTTTTGTGGTATTAAATAAGCATAAGGCAAGAGAAAGGTGTTATGTTTGGACTTATAAAGATCTACTGTAAAGTGACATTAATTGGAAACATTAGCAACAGGTGTTTTTCTAACAACATATCTATCTTGCAAGATTAAAACTGCCAGTCTAAATATTCAAATATTTTTCTCCTGTGGTTGATTGTTACACAGCAAATAATATTTAACACCAGCCAGATTGACCTTGTTTGGTTATATTTCTTCTTCTTTAATGAATTGTTATGCAAAGCAAGGTGTGTGAACATATGTTTTCCCTATTACTTCTTTTATATATTTTTAAACACTTAGCCTGGAATGTTAAACCTCATACGGAAGAAATAACACATTAGTATTGAAGGTATTTGCAAACATATATGCTATGAATCATGTGTTAACATGATAATTGTTTCCACACACACATATATACAACCCATAACAAGAATGACTAAAATAATTTAAAGGAAACCTACCATAAATATTTGGACTGATTTTTTTAACACAAACTTTTTTTCACCTAGTTGGTAAATATATCCTAAAATGAATTAAATTTGTAAATTTCTTTGTTTATTCATGTTTATAATTTCTTTTCTTTATTAAGAGACTCTCTCCCTAAACTCTCCATATACAATTGTGACTTTAGCTTGTTTATGAGGGTTAAAAAATTAAAATAAGATAAAAAAAATCCCCCACTGAACCACTAACTAAAGTTAAAAATATTTGTCCCAGGTCCTGAAAGTTAAAAACCTCAGGTTCTGAAAGATAACGAGACGAGACAAAGGAAGTCCTAGAGAGTGGTCTATTTGATGGAAATGCAGGCCTGTAATTTATCCCCTCTCTCACATACATTTTCTACTCACCTTCCCCTTATGTTCCTAGAAAAACAAGAAAAGGCCTTTGGGTCACCAGTAAGATCAGTTTTTTAAAAACAAAATTAGAGCATGTTAACCAATAACATATGAAGGTGCACAGAGCAAGCATTCCTTGAAGGAACTTGAGCCAAGAACCCTCTGGGTCCAAAATATCAGTTTTAACAAAATACCTATTTTCCTTCTACAGATATAGGTAATAGCACTCTATTAAGATTTGTAATATTCAATAAACAAATTAGGAGCAGGTTTCTAGATGTAAAATTATTTAATTACTCAATGGAAACTTGACACCACCACTTTAGAGACACAACAAATGCCGTGTGTGAAGTTCTCATGTCGTTTCTGAGAATTTTGTATCAAGGTGCATTTTGTTTTCCATTTTTTATTCTTCCTTTTCACTGTGACTAGGACAGGGTTATGGAGGGAAGAAGTTATTAAGAAAAAACCCACTCTTTTCCTGTTGACAATAGTGACAGCAAAGCTGTCTTACATGGTAACGTTAAGGAAAATATAAATTTGCTCTAATTTGGGAAATTTTATTCCATTTTTTCTTCCTGCAATATATTTATGTACATCACTATTAAAGTTAATGGTGTGTCCAAGTTTCTAGCATAGCTGACTTTTAGGACTTTGTTTTTCTTCTCAGTCCTACCACTGTCTCAATATGACATTTCCTCATGACAATTCTTTCTTTCCATCTTATTGTATTCATTAGAAAATGTCGCCATTATTGGTCTTAAATCTGTGAAATAACAGAGTCACATAACCAAAAGAACAAGAGAGATATACACAGGAAGTCTAAAGAGTGTCCCGAGAAGAATAGAATACATAAGGAATGTAATAGCATGACGTTTTTGACATTATAAGGAGTCCGGATGTGGTCAGCCAATTGATCAGAGCTGCTTGAGAGCTTTTCAAAGTTCCAGATCCTTCCTAACTTCCTCATGCACCATTCTTCACTTGTGGCTCTTGTCCTCTTTCTCACAATATAGCTGCTCCACATCCAGGCATCATGGCTGCATTCCAGGCAGTGGAAAGGAGATGTGGTAATGGTTAAAAAAAAAAAAAAAGTGGTTGATTCTGTCAATTCTGCTGAAAGATAATAGCAGTTTTCCAGAAGTTGTACACAGTTGAGCTCTGCCAATAAGGTGAAACCAGTACACCTTATTGGCTAGAATTGAGTCCCATTATCATCTCTGGACAGCAGGGATTTGAAAAGGTAAGTATTTCCAACAGAATAAAGCCAAGGTTCTGTAAATAATGGAGAAAGGAAAAGTGGGCAGTGAGTAGGCAGACAGCAATGCTAGCCCCAAGGGAAGAGACTGCATCCTCTTGACCTTTGCATTTGCATTCACTAGGACACTGTCTTTAGGAATAAGTTAGAGGAAGAAAAGGATAGCTGAATGAGTGAATGAATGAATCAATGAATTGACTGTTCTCCAGAACCGGGGTTATTATAACTACTTACAACTTTTCTGTTACCTGGCAATGTACATGGATAAAAATAGGCTCTGAGTGCTTGTTTTCCGAGCTAAACTTTAGAAAAGTGACTGATTGCCTAAACCTAGCACACGCACATACACAGCCTTGTAGTAATCTAAATTTAAAGTTCAATGGCTGGGCACGGTGGCTCACGCCTGTAATTCTAGCACTTTGGGAGGTGGAGGTGAGTGGATCACTTGAGGTCAGGAGCTCGAAACAAGCTTGGCCAACATGGTGAACCACCATCTCTACTAAAAATACAAAAAATTAGCCAGGTGTGGTGGCACTTGCCTGTAATCCCAGCTATTCGGGAGGCTGAGGCAGGAGAATCACTTGAACCCAGGAGGCAGAGATTGCAGGGAGTGGAGATCGTGCCACTGCACTCCAGCCTGGGTGACAGAGTGAGACTCTGTCTCAAAAAATTAAATAAATAAATAAATAAAGTTCAGGGTCAAAGTAGATACTTGAAGACAATTAAAGAAACTAAAAAGGAATGGGATTCTGAGTTCCTAACAAAAATGTTCATGTCATAAAAGCACATATGCGGACAATTTACTTAGGAAAACCCTACTTATAATTTGTTTCAGGGTGACTTCGGCAGATAGACTTATAACATGTTAAGTCTGTACTTCTTTTAGCAAATCAAGCCGTAATACAAAAACGACGTAAATTTTATGATTTATTTTTGAGCCTCGTTTCTTTCTAAGTCTCTGTGTTGTCAGTAATAGCTCTTTACTAACTTCCTGGACTTTTCTTTTTCTCATACCATGTACTGGATCAAAAAAAGGATAGCATCAGTATTTTCTCTTTTTTCATATTTCAGTAATTATTTCTGTAAAGATCTTAGATGATCAATAAGAAAGCTTAGTATTATTTATTAAAGGGTAAAGTGTAGGGAAAACCCATAACACAGTAATAAACATCGATTGCTTATATTTTAAATCTCAACAACTTTTTTGGCTTCTGAAAATTTACTACAATCATAAAAATTTTGTATTTCTAAAATTCGCATCTTAGGTTTTTCCCAATCTCTTTGGTGACTGCTTTTAAAAAACATCGTATGACTTAACATATATTTGTTAAAGGGATTTTGGTGAGAGCTTGCCTATTTAATATTTTTATGTATTTTAAATCTAATGCAATCTAAAATATTGAATTTAAATATCTTGACTAAATATTTTATTTCAGTCATTTACATTTCTGAATACAAGTGATGACGAGATCAAAACATTATGGTCTCTGAAAAGTTATACTTGGGAAATGATCATTTGTTTAGTTCCTAAAAATTAGTTTATTCTCACTCTTAACAACCTCTAGAAACCTAGCATCTAATCAAAGCCTTATTATCAATGACCTAGAAACCATAAAAGTCCAGTGAGTTGAGATGGTTATTTTTTAATCATATATCAGATTGTTATACAATAATCTTTCTTCTCTCCATTCCCAAAATGTACAAAACTAATCAGCAATTTTATGCATTAATATGCCTGCTGATATAACATTTAATATAGAGAAGAAACTTAAAGATCACTAAGCTTTTCTAGCTCTGTCATTCTTCAGATGAAAACATGAAATTCCAAATGTTAAGCAATTTTCTAAGGAATCTTTTGGTTGCTTTTGAAAGAGTCAAAAGGTCTTGTGCCCTGAGTTTTTCTCCACATTCTTCCAACCCATTAACCACAGGAAATCTGTGGTCACAGAACTTAAATGAACGTCAAGAGGGTCGTTCGAGTTATCTGTTCCGGAGGTTCTCAACCAAAATGAGGCAAACAGGTAACACTGAATCCATGCACGAGTCTCTCCATTCCCAAGGCGTGCAAAGTGCAGCCTGGGGTCTCTATACACCGTGGGCAAGTGACTTACAAATCCCAACAGATCTACTCCATTAACTATAGTACGTATAATTTTCTACATGTACCACTGCAGGAAAATAAATGAGAAGATTAATCTATTTCAACACACTTCCCCAAATAGAATCCTCTATATTATCTCTGTGTGGTGACCATTCATTCTACTGGCCATACCTATTAGACAGGAGAATGGACCTGAAAGATGTGGGGTTAATGGCAGACACTGTCCAGGTCTCTGCCTTTGACCAAAATTCCTCCACAACTTCTCCGTGTGAAGAACTGTATGGCATATGAATGTGCAAACGGTTTCTGCCTCTCTTTAACAGATCCTGTGTGAATTTAACTTACCCAAGAGACAGCCCTAGATCTATCCCCAGTTCTTTAAAGTAAACCTCAGCATGGAATGAAAACGCCATGTCGGTCAGCATATTGGAACATAATACTTTGAAGAAGTAGGGAGGTAAAGTAATTGTTTCAGTTAGAGTCCTAGGATTTTGTTTGGTGAGCCTCAGCTGAAATGGTCTGGATAAATGAGCACAAACATTGTCATAACCTGAAAAAAAAATTCAAAGCAAAAGCTCTACTGATGGTGGCTCATTTTGTTTACAAAGGGAAGTTTACACATATTTAAGCTATTTTTATGAACTCTAAAATTAAGTCCTATGCTCATGATTATGGGATGAGAAAACATCACATATGTAGTATCTATATAGTACATGAGTTAGTTCTCCCTGCAAAATAAGCCACCACACAACCACAGTGGCATACAAAAGTAATCTTAAACATCTGGGGTGGTTGTCTAGACAGCCCTACTGGCCTTGCCTGTGTTTATAATACATAGGTCCGGGATTGGATTTGCTGGTGGCTTATCTCTCAGAGCCTGTCTTGAGGAGATTGGGACAAATTGGTGCATTCTTCATACCTCTCAATTGATAGCAGTCCATCCTGGGTGGGCTTTCATGGCGATGGCAGAGAGTCAAGGGAGTGCAAGCCCAACTGTGCCAACACTTTCCAACCCTCTGCCTGTATTGAGCTTGTTGAGTCTTGTGGCTCAAGCCATCCCATGGCTGAGGCAGAGTTAGAATAGATGGGGATTTCAAACTCACATGGCCAAGAGCAGCAATTTTAGAAAAGGTGGGAAATGAGAGCCAGTTTTACAAGCTACCACAAAATACGGATTTAAATTACGTTGTAAATCAACATTCCACAAAAAACTACTTTTCATGTTCCTTGTGTAAGCACGCAATAAAGTGACAAACCTCAAACACCATGATAATACTTTTGCTTCACTTGTAAGGTA
Organism: Hylobates moloch; assembly: GCF_009828535.3. NCBI lineage: Eukaryota > Metazoa > Chordata > Mammalia > Primates > Hylobatidae > Hylobates > Hylobates moloch. The sequence continues at coordinate 51,687 of NW_026652393.1, read as the reverse complement.
CTATTATTCTTCCCTTTGTTTGATAGAGAGAATCGTGTAACCACTTCTAATTTCCTTGCACCTCGGTTGCCAAGAAACTCAAAGTTAAATATAATGTATTTTACAAAAGTATATGTTTGGTGTACTTTTTCCTTTGCTATGACTTTGGGCTTATATTTTTAATCATATAATCCTATCCCTTTTATTTTATGTAATTCAGTTTTAAATCCTTAAAGCAAACATTATATTTTGTAAATAGATAATGCACTATAATATGATATTGTGACAGGCTATGTTCTGGCATTTGACTTCTAGTGGGAAAACTTAAGTTGATGGTTTCTATAGGAATCCAACTGACAAAACAACATTATAATCAAACTTCATTGTACTTTGATAATTCATTTTCCTTTTGTCAAGATGTTGATCCAAACCTCAATCAACCAGGCATTTTTACTCCTTGCAATCTAGAATGTACATTTACATTTTTAATTATCATCTTGTTGGGGGAGAATTAAAATTTTACTTCTCATAAAGGGTCTGCAAAACTCTTCAGTAATATTGAGCTATTTTACATGAGGAAATGTAGACATGTTAAGGTCAAGTGATTTACCTCCATCATGCGACTAATCAATGGCAGAAGGAGGAGGTGACCAGAGCTATAGGATTTGTTCAGCATGCTGAGCCTTATTAAGCCACACGGACTCACATATATTTGATACTCAGACGGAGGTATTGAGATCGGACCACCACCTCACACAGGTGGAAATGTGTGTACAAGGCCTGTTAAACATGATATATTCCTAATGTACTGCAATTACTGAAACACCTGTGGCATAGAATGCACTCTGTTCTTCAGGGAAAATGTGTAGCTCATTCAAATAGTCTGCCTCACATTTCATTGCCTTTACCTGCAGTTATATGATCTACTGGTTCCACATTAGGGCAAATCATAAGAACTATTTCTTAATTATAGTGACTCTGAGGTGTGACTGTGTTGATTTGCGGGGTTTATTTTTCTTTCTTAGAATTTGTGCTAGCTTCAGTAGCCTGTTAGGAAAAAAAATGTGTTTCAACTGAGTGTTCAACAGCTCTGAGAAAGCCATCTGCCCAAGTTATCAATGCGTGGAAAACACTCACACGCTGAAATAGGATTCAACATCCATTTAGAATCTGGAAATTTCCCACATAAATCCTTTAGTTCAATAACACGCCGCAGGCCCTTACTGCCCAACAGGTGGAAATCGGCTTGAGAGAGCTATTGAGAGGGCAATTCTCTTTCTAGAACATTCTCAACCTCGGGACCATGGTGCATGTGTTTATACAGTTAGATAGGTTCAATCCCTGGTTGTTTCTGAGGGAGAAAAGAGCCAGTAAGAAAAACATACATACGGAGTATGATGACATTATAAAGGTGAGAAGAAATAATTCTTACAAGTCAAACTTCTGGTCAGAGAAAAAAAATTGCAACTCTTTTGAAATAATTTTTTTAAGATTTTAAAATATTTTAGAGCCACAACTATAATTTAAAAATAATTTAAAAATTCATTTTTCTAACAATTCACTTACAAAGTTTAATATTAACTATATAGAGATGAAATTTCCTTTGCACTCTTTCCAGTTTTATCTCAAGAGGATACCTGTGTGTGTGTGTGTGTGTGTGTGTGTGTGTGAATGACAATTATTAACACTTTGATGTATACTTTTACTACATATGTAAGTTTCTTTAGAATTCCTAAATATATACAGTATTGTTTTGCAAATCAAACTTCATATTATTATATGGTACTGCATGTGACCTACTGATATTTGCTTTTTTGGCTTTGAGATTTGTTCGTGTTTATATATATAGCACTAATTTGTTGCTTTTACTGTTGTATATTATTCTGTAACATAAATATAGTCCACTTGAGTATCCATTCCCCTTCCTGTCGAGTGGTTGTGTTGTGTACAACATGATTAGATATTTCTTAGGAATGCCTGACACAGCAATATTTGGCCTTATTGCTCTTTTTCTATAGGAAAGACTTACAGTTTTGACCCCCTAGAAAGGTTGAGGTTTTGATTTAAGTTATATGGATCTTACAGATTAATTGAGGTAAATCTGGCATTTTATACTAGTGAGAGTTCTTATACACAGTAACTTTTTATTTGTTTAGGCCTCCTTTAATATATCTTTTAAAGGTTTATACTTTTCAATATAAAGTTCTTGCATATGGTTTGCTGGGCATGTTCCTTTATTTTTATTTGTAAAATGAGTTATTTCTAAAATTTATTTTAACTGTCTGGGGGTTTTGAAAATCAAATTTTTTAAATATTTATTTTACTATCCGTAAACCGTGCTAAAGACATGAGACCTAAAGTCTGGAGTTATAACATAGATGCATTATTTATGTTGCTGGGATTGGCATTCTTTAAAGTGAAAATATAGAGGGAAGAAGAAGAGGGACTTCTAATTTAGAAGTCTGGTAGAGAAGTGTGACCGCATAAGAGAGTGCCCTCACATAGCAGAGCAGCTGATTGTTCCAAAGAGGCAACAGTCAATCATGTCAAATGCTACTAAGAAGTCAAATGAAGATTAATAATTTAATAAGGAATAGATCAGAAATTACACTAAAATATATTGATAAGTGAATAGGCGATTAGGAAATAGAAGTATTCTGTGTAAATCATTCTTTCAAGAATTTTGAGAGTGAATGGCAGCAGAAAAATTAAGTGAAAATTTATATATATATATATGTTTAAAAACATGCTACACCATTAGGAATGCCTGAAGATACTCCTGAGATTTCTGTGTAGACAATTATACTATCTGAAAATTATGCTGATATTTCTTGTCAATCATATTACTTGCCATGGATACTGAATAATTATCTTACTGCTCAGATAAAACCATTGATACAATGTGGAATAGCTATGGTGATCATGAGTATTTTAAAAGAGTTTTCACCACCAAGGAAGAGGTTTGATAGACACTGTTTATCAGGTTAAGGATATTTCTTCTTCTACCCTTCTATTTCTTTCTTTCTTTTTTTTTTTTTTTTTTTGAGACGGAGTCTCACTCTGTCGCCTAGGCTGGAGTGCAGTGGTACAATCTCAGCTCACTGCCACCTCTGCCTCAGGGGCTTAAGTGATTCTCCTGCCTCAGCCTCCTGAGTAGCTGGGATTATAGGCACGTGCCACTGTGTCCAGCTAATTTTTGTATTTTTAGTAGAAATGGAGTTTCACCACATTGCCCAAGCTGGTCTTGAACTCCTGACCTCAGGTGATCCACCCTCCTCGGCCTCCCAAAGTGCTGGGATTACAGGTGTGAGCCACTGTGCCCGGCCCTATCCTTCTATTTCTAACTCACTGAGTATTTTATCCCATGAGTGGGATTTGAATTTTGCTTAAATAATTTTTTTGCATTTTTGAGAAGAGCAGTTGCTTTTCCTCCTTTTATGTATTAACATAGCATGCTACAACAATGGGCTTTTCTAGTGTAAACATATTATTGAGTTCCTGTTCTAAAAACAATTAGTCTTAATGAATTTATGTGTTTACATATTAGTTGATGAAGTCAGCTTCCTAATATTTAAAAATATTCAGACATATGTTCATTCATAAAGAGACTGACCTTTAATGATTTTTTCTTATACTATCCTATATAGTTTTGATATCAAAGTTATTAATCTTTATAAAATGAGTTATTCAATGCTTACTCATTATTTTCTACTAAAGTTTGTGTTAGGTTGGAGTTCAGTGTCTTTTGAAAGTGTTAGGATGTAACTCTAATACCATCTGATCTGTTAGGTTGTATCAATATATGTGTGTATGTTTTATAACTAACAGTATCTGGTTATGAGCCTCTCTCGGGTTTTCATTTCTTCTTGAGACAGCTTTCTTAAGTTATATTTTTAAGGTATCTTTTATTTCATTTAAATTTGCAAAATTATTTTGATCAAGTTCATCACTGTACTATCTTTATGTTTTTATAATCTCTGATTTCTCTGTAGTTGTATCACCTTTTTAAACCTTAATATTCTTAATACTAAGTACTTGTGCCATTTCTTTGTTTTTCTTGATTATAAGTTTGTCCATTTCTTTAATCTTTATAAGGAATCACCTTTTGACTTTGTTGGTTCTTTTCAATTCACATTTGCATTCTGCTCTAAATTTCATTATTTTCTTGCTTTTTAAAAATTTATTCTATTTGTTTTGTTTTGTCAGTTTGCCACTTTGGATAATAAGTGGTGAATTTTTAGCCCTTCTTTTCTAAAATTATATGTAATGTAGTAACCTAACAAATATAACAATAACATTTCCATCTAAATATAAGTCTAATAGTAATCCTCATATTTTCTGAGGTAATATAGTGATATTATTCAGTTCTAGATATTTCCAAGTTTCCATTTTGATTTTTCATTTAACCTATGAATTATGTAAATATGTGTGGATAAATTTTCAAATGTTTAAAAATCATTGTGCATCATTGTTTTCTTAACGTGCTTGATAATAATATGTATTTTCTGGGTCTAGAACTAAATTGCATTATCAAAAATTCTTTAATGTCCAACTTTACCGACTTTTGTTCATGATGGTGTATATCACTTGGTTTTTTGTAATTTTGAATTGTGAGCTCATTCTTGGAAGAACTCTCTGTGAGAAGCCATATTCAGAGAGAATTGGCTGGCTTTTGCCAGCCATCCCACAGTTGCTGTAAGTGCCTAAAACAGACCCTAACATAAGTACCACTTTAATTTATTTTATTTTAATTTTTTTGGCTTTTGGTTTCTTCAATCGTGAGGGCAGGATATACTTCAACCCTAAGCTCCTCTAAAGGTATAGCCATGCAGCCAAAATCTTAGGGGATTTTTTTTTCCTGCCCAGAGCCCAGGCTAAAACTTAACTCCTTATAACATCTCCTTTCAGGAAGAATAGTCTTTAGAGAATTTTGAAATTATGTGTCTGAGATGAATCCATTTTAATTTTCCATATTGACAATCCTAAAGCCTTCCTTCTTATGCCTAGGTAATTTATAAAATTCAAGAGTCTTCACTACTTTTATTGATAAATCCCCTCAATAGGGCAATATAAGTAGTATGAGCTCCCTGCTATGGTTTTTATTTCCCTCATCGTATATGGTCCCTGTAATACTGTGATTTATAACAAAATATGTATATTTTGTCTTCATATCTGTTCCTGGCACAGAGCTCCTAAAACCCTTAGAGTTTCCTAAGTGGTAAGAGCAATAAAGGTGAAAGAAAGGTCTTTTGTTATTCCTAAGTGATACGGTTTGACTGCGTCCCCACCTAAATCTCATCTTGAATTGTAGCTCCCATAATCTCCATGTTTCATGGAGGGGACCCAGTGGGAGGTAATTGAGTTATAGGGGCTGGTTTTCCTGTGCTGTTCTCATGACAGTGAATAAGTCTCACAAGATTTGATGGTTTTATAAAGGGCAGTTCTCTTGCATACCATGTAAAATGTGCCTTTGCACCTCCTTCGCATTCCACCACGGTTTTAAGGCCTCCCCAGCCATGTGGAACTGTGAGTCCATTAAACCTGTTTTTCTGTATAAATTACCCAGTCTTGGGTATTTCTTCATAGCAGCATGAAAATGGATAATACAATAAGAAATCTCTTTTAACCACACCTGAGTTATGTTAGTGATATGACTTTTGGAAAGCCCCTTAGGATTGGGTGACTGGTTGCCAAGGTAACTAGCTATGTGATTAAAGGGTTTGAACTTTCAGCCCTACTCCACAACCTGCAGGGAGCAGAGAGGCTCTGAAGGTTGAGTTGATCACTTATGGCCAATAATTTAATCAATCATGCCTATGTAATAATACCCCCATAAAAACCCCAGAAAACTGGATTCAGAGATCTTCGGGGTTTTAGAACACATGGAGGGTGGTACATTTAGAAAAGGCATGGAAAGTGCATCCCTTCCCCCATACCTTGCCTTGTGTATCTCTTCCATCTTTCTGTTCCTGAAGTATATGCTTTTGTGAATGGATAAACATACGTAAAGTGTGTTTCCCTGAGTTCTGTCAGCCATTCTAACAAGTTTAAGTACACGAAAGGGGTTGTGAGAACTTCCAGTTTGTAGCCAGGTTGGACAGAAATTGTGGGTAGCTTGAGAACATACTACTAGCCCCGGGCACCTGAAATGGGGACAGTCTTGTGGGAGTGAGCCCTTCATCTGTGGAATCTGACACTATCTCTAGATAGATAGTATCAGACTGAGTTAATTATCTGATACCCAGCTGGTGTCAGATAATTGGTCAGTACGCACCCCCCCATACATCTGGTCACAGAAGTGTTCTGTGTTGAGTGTGAGCATAGAAAAAAAGCTGGTTATTTTTCTTCTCTATACAGTCCCCAAGTGTTTCCTTTACATCTTTTTTTTTTTTTAAATAGACTTTTATTTTAAAAAATAGTTTCAGGCACACAGCAAAACTGAGCAGAAGATACAGAGATTTCTCATATATCTGCTTCCCCCACACATGCACAGCCTGCTCCATGATCAATAACCCCCACTGGAGTGGCCCCTTGGTTAATTAATGAACCCACATTAACACATCATTATCACTCAGAGTACGTAGTTTACATTGGCATCCAGTCTTGATATTGTACTTTTTAAAAATATCTTGAAAGCTCAAATATGCATGGAAAGAGATGCATGTTACATAATATCCCAATTTCTACATGTTCTATAGTTGGAGTTTTTTTTAACTACCGAATCCACCATTTAAAAAGGAATGGAAATGAAGCCGCAAATATGTCTTCCAAAATTTCATTGATTAACTTCTCATTTTCTGGAGGCTCCTTAGGAATTAGAAAAGATAGCATGTGAGGAAAGAGGAAATAACAGAGAACAGAGAAATGAAGCAATGGACATGAACTGAGAAGATCCACTGACTAGGTCAGATCCTAGGCACACAGAGAAATGCAGGCACATCCATCGGCAGAAAAATGCAGGTCTCTACACGTGAGATTGGGAATGAATCTCAAGGGTGCCAGGTGCTTTTATATTTGGCTTAACCTGCTCTTGCTTAGCCTGAAGCATACTGGTCATCCACGATAGATGAGGAAGAGAAAAAATATCAAATTACCGTGTTTAAAGTGGTAACAACTTGTGTATCAGATGTTTAATGCAATATAAGGCATATCTAGGCTTTGCTTTTTCATTTTTTGTAGCAACAAAATAATGTATAGAAAAATATGCAATACTGCTTAGCTACTTTATTAACATTTAAAGCTGTGTGTGTTTTTGTTTTGTTTTACTATAGCATTCAATTTGGAGTTGTGTAACATCAGCACTCAGGGTCAACATTCTAAGAAAATAATAAATGAGCAGTAGGTTCTGTCCGTGATCTAAGTGAAGGTTCATTGTTGGAGGGACATGGTAGTGGTTAATAGAGGAAGCTTTGGGCCAGCCTGACTCAGTTCAAATCCTGGCTTCTCCACTGACTACCTGTTTGATGCTGGGCCATCTACCTTTACCTCTGTGTGTCTTAGTTACCTCACATAAAATATGGGAGTATATCAGAGGTGTTTGAACCAGGCAGACTCCATCTTGAATAGAGCCTGGGTAAAATAAGGCTGAGACCTACTGGGCTGCATTCCCAGGAGATTAGGCATTCTTAGTCACAGGATGGGATAGGAGGTCAGCACAAGATACAGGTCACAAAGACCTTGCTGATAAAAGGATGCAGTAAAAGAAGCTGGCCAAAATCCACCAAAACCAAGATGGCAACAAAAGTGACCTCTGGTTGTTCTCACTACTCATTATACACTATTACATTGTTTTACCATCGTTACATCTTACATCTTTGCAAGTAGGGCTGATTATTTACTTTACATGCATACTTCTTAACTTGAGGCTAGCACACAGTTGAAACTTGCTTAATGTGTGTGAGAATGTGTGTGTGTGCGGGGGTGGGGGGGAGGTTTGAGGGGAAGAACGAAAGAATGGGGAGAGGAGAGATTCAGCGGAGTGAGGAACGATCGCAGCTGAGCCAAGTAGACTCAGATCGCCTTCATCTGGCTATGCCAGCCAGCTTGTTGGCTAGAACCTGTCTGTATCATTTCATTCTTTTTGTGGTCTAATTATTACTTGTTTGGTAATAATGGCCTCTATTAATGCCTACATCCTGTCAATTGTCTTTGGCATGAAAATTACTGAAAAAGAGCTAGTGAAAAATCATAATAAAATAAATACCTATAATCACAGGTGGTTTCAGGGCCTTCAATTTTCTTGGAATAAATGATTTTCAGTAATTTTTAATGTTATGAAGGCACAATAGGATGTAGCACATTTATTATAAAATAAACAAAAGTGCATTTGAAGAGCAAATTGACAGCATCTCTTTGCCTCTTCAGTAAAGCAGTTATGACTGTTTATTCATAAAAAGGCTGCATCAAGACTTCAGATCGTTATTTATTTATTTATTTATTTATTTATTTATTTATTTATTTATTTATTTATTTTGAGACAGAGTCTTGCTCTGTCGCCCAGGCTGGAATGCAGTGGTGTGATCTCAACTCAACTGCAACCTCCACATCCCGGGTTCAAGTGATTCTCCTGCCTCAGCCTCACAAGTAGCTGGCATTACAGGTGCCTGACACCATGCCCAGCTACTTTTTTTTTTTTTTTTTTTTTTTTTTAGTAGAGATGGGGTTTCACTATGTTGGCCAGGCTGGTCTCAAACTCTTGACCTTGTGATTCACCCGCTTTGGCCTCCCAAAATGCTGGCATTACACGTATGAGTCACCATGCCTGGCCCCCAGATTGTTATTTTTTAAAGCTGTTGGAAATTGTTTCCATTTTCACTTATTTTGTGGAAGTTTTAAATAAATCTTTTTTCAACATATTTCACCTTTGGAACACTGTCTGCCTAATTTACAAGGAAATTTTAAGACACAAAATAAACTTAGTAATTCTGTACGCTTTTATTCAAATTAGTCTAGATTTAAAGTGTAGCATAAAACCTTGTAGCCCACTTCACAAAGCAATTAGTACTTATTAGTTCTTTCTTGACTAATTCTAGTTCCGTTCAAAGTCACTCTCAAAGCAAAAATGACATTAAAAGTAAATATTTTTACATGTAAAGACAAAGGTAGTTTTGTAACTTTGTTACACCGTGTATTTGTTAAGAGGGCTATTTCACTGCTCAATGAAGATCCCACAGTGGCTTAAAGGAAATGGAGATGTACCCCTTTTCCATGTAATCAACCCAAAGTAAGTAGTTTATGACTGACATGATCCTTTCAGGGGTTGGGGAACCAGGCTCTTTCAATTTCACACTTTGTCATCCTGAATGCACAACTTCCATCTTGCCTAAGTTGGCAGCTCCAGACTCCACCTTTATGTTACATTGTCTAAAAGTGACATAGCCAGGGCTTGCCTTTGCTAATAATGATCCACAGTGGAAAAGAACTTAGTCACATGGCTCTGTTGCAGCACAGTTAAAAAATAAAATAAAATGACAAATCCTGAATATGTATTGTAGCTCGCCTATGAAAAAACAAATACATTTTTATGTATTTTCATAAGAAATGCTTTCTATTCAACTTGAATGGCAAATTTAGAGTTACTATCTGTATTTCCAACATCCAAGCTTTAAGCCATTTGACCTCCTCAAGTGTATTTCTGTTCTTTAAGAATATTTTCCCAGCTTAACCTTGTTTTTATAATTTTGAATACAGATTTCTTTTTAGTTTTACTCTTTCTGTATGAGTAAAATATTAAATACCCAAGAATATAACAGCATATATAATAAAATTAGATGTAGATAATATATTGATCTTGCTACACTCTAAAACTCTGTCTTATTTAAAAAGCACTCTGTTAGTACATTACACAACATGAGACCCATTTCTTAATACAATTACTTAAATTGTATTAAGCAATTTAAGTAGCATTTTACTTCAGAAATGTATAAAAAACTTAGAGAAAATACAAAAGCACTAAAAAAAGATGAATGAACTGGGAAATAGCCCATTTGATAAAAGGTAGAAGAATTGGAAAGTTTTAGCAGTAAAGAAAAATGAGTATGTGATTTAATAACAGGATTTACATCTATGAAGTATTCTCTCCCTTTTTTCTTTTTTCAGAGTGGAAACTAGGTGTCATTGGCTCTTGATCTCCAGTAAGAAAAGAATGAAAGGAAGTTAGATAAAATTGAGGCACATAGATCAGGACTGGATAGACCAAAGAATGACTTAACAGCAAATTTATCCCAGAGCTCATGTAATTCACTTAAGAGAATGTAGACTTAAAAGTCAAAAAGACTTGCAGTGGAATATGCAAAATAAAACCTTCAAAACCTTCGGGTTGAATAAAATGGGTAGGTAGAGGAAGGTTTTGCAGAAGATATACTGAGGCCTCATTACATTTTCATGTTTTAACAATTGTCAGAAAATCTTGTAGATGCTTTTGATTAGAAATGCACTTCAAAGTTCAAAATCCTTTTGATTCTGTCTTATTAAAGAAACAGAAGTAGACTGAGAAAGAAAATTTAATGTTCTTGACTCTCAGTTGGTTTTTAATATTTAAAGCTCTATTATTATTATAAAGTTTACCAGATACTAGTAAAACATTCCTAGTTTTCTATGACCAAAATTTGTGCTATCTGTGTAACACTTGCTATTTTTCTCTAATATTAACTTCTGTTTTTGTTCTGATTATTTTCTATGCACTGGGTTAGGCATTTTCATATATTTTATTTTGCTAAATGCTTTCTATAACCTGGAGTTAATATTTTAATAATATTATTTAAATTTAAATTATTGCATAATTTATCAATATGATAATTACTATTACATAAATTATGCAACTTTTTAAATATTATTAAATATATTATAAAAAGGATATTTAATATTTAATAAACATTGAGGAGCACACCGAGAGTGCAGACATTAAATGCTTTGCTGAAGGCCATCTATTGAAAAAACAGCAGAGATAAAATTCAAACTCAGATTTGAAAGATTTGAGCACTCTGGTTACTCTGTTCTAGGTTTGAATTTTATCTCTGTTCTAATTAAATATATGATTTTAAGAAAATAGTTTAATTTATGATCTCAAATAACATATAGCCCTTTCAAATGAATGCACTGGTCTCCAAAAGGGTGAGAAAAATCTGGGGCCAAGGAGACAGTGGAGGTGAGCAAGACTTGATTCTGATGTAAAGTCACCATGGAGACCATCCTGCATGAATCTGGGAGTTAAGGAGGAGGAATTTTGTATTAAATGAATTAAAAGGAAAAAAAATACATATCAGTGCAGATTACTAAGATTCTAGCTTGCCTTGGCTCTAAATTGAGGGGGAAAGGAAAATACCAGCCTCTCTAAAAACTTTTGAAACTAAGCTATACCATACTTAGTGTCTCTAGTAGGACCAGAAATTATGTTTCTTGAATACGCAAAGAACTTCACAGATAAATTTATATAATGTGGACTGAGGCCTCCAGTTTTTTGCAGGTGACTGCCAGTGGCAAGTGTAACTCCTTTCTGGACAAATAATACTTTGACCCAGTCTTCCTGCAAAGTGTTCAAACAGATTTAAACTCCAATAGAAAAAAAATAGTAGTAAAACATTCAAGAGTTAAAAACCACTGTAAGAAAGAGACAACAGAAATAACAGTCAACAGAACTAGATACATGAAGATTTCAGATAGTGCAATTATAAAATGCTGAATGTAACGTAAGTTGGATTAGTGGATTTGAGGAAATTAAAAATGTATTTTTTTTAAAGTAAGGAGTGACTATTAAGCATCACCTACAGTTTGGAAGGAAAACCAGACAGAACTTTTAGAAATGAAGGATATGTGGATTTATCTCACACTCACTTTATCTGACAGCTCTCACAATGTTATCTACAGCAAAACTGAGGAAAGAATATCCCAATATTAACATTCTATTTATATTATTTTTATCTTTTTTTAGGAAATGCAATTAATTTAGACATTGATTTTTTTTCCTTGTGGTGAAATCTCTGATCAGCTTTTAAAATCAGATGTCTGCATAACATGTTTATAAATCAAAATGAATATATTCTCTAGGGCTGAGGCTGTGACCATTTCCTTCTCACTTGGCTATGGCCAGAAAATGGCAAGTAACTAATTACAGAAAAAGTGATTCAACCTATGCTTTTGAACATTTTTTGCTCACTTCTCAGTTTACATCTGCCTTACAATACTTCTTGCCTGAACTAATAAACAGAAATTGTGAAGGTTATAATTTGGCATTTTGGTCTTACTGATTCCAACTTACAGTCAAACCTCAGGCTCCTTTAACCTTTTATGCCTTGGTTTCCTCAGCTGTAAGTGAGAATAATAAAGTTGACCTATTTCAGAGAGGTGCCAGATGAATCTAATAAATTATTTTTAAAAGGCACATTTAAATACTATGATATAATATTTTGGTTCTTATGAGTCATAGAAACATAGAAAATATATCCACACTCCCCTTGTGTACTATGTTTCATAATGATAACTAGTTTACAAATATCTAAGATTTTGCAATGTAGAAAGAATGTGTTTAAATTAAAATTAAGCCCCTTTTACAATTCTACACCTCATATGAATTCATCTAATGATAGGTATATCATATTTTCATGTTTTCAGTGAAGGTCAAGTGTGTCATAAAAAGGTCATAAAAGTAGAGCACAAGCTGCACTAGTTAATTCCTAATTATATACTTAAAGAAATTATTGAACTTTCAACTTACTGTGTGTTCAATATAAACCGATGTTATCTTCACACTCTATCATAGATTAGTGATGACACAGCAGAGGGGAGTATGCTAAAGGCCAATGCTTGGAGCATAAATAAGCACACACCTGCGGGGGGTACTGGAAAAACAAGTCTCAATAGGGAATGTTTGGTTTCAGACTTTTAATGTAGTGAATTTCTAAAATAAATAAAGTTTCTAACTTAATTGGCCCTACCATATTGTCTCCTCATTCTCCTGTCCTGGTCCTCTACCACAGAACAATCAATCGTTTTTTTTTTTTTTTTGTTTTTTTTTTCGAGGAATAAGGAATAAAATGGTACATCATTATTATATCATGCAGGATCTAGGCAGCTACTGAGTCCATTCAAATAAACTTGAGCATGCTTATCATCCAATGAGTATTCAGAATATCTCCAAAGTGTCTTCAGAAGTTGCTAATTTCTTAAGGTTACAAATTTTTACAAGAGAGCAGTGCTTTAAATTTTTTTGTTTGTTTGATAATGGTAATACAATTGGTAAAGGTAGTTTAATTGCTACATTTGGCCATTGTCAGCCATTATTATTTCCTATTTTTAAATTTTATTTATCTTTGATAGACTACTTAAATGTTGGGTTAAAATTTTCCTCAATAAATCAATATTAATATGTATTTTAAGTGGGTTTAACTTTGCTTTGAATATGTATCATTACCATTTCAACTTCAAGGTTAAAAAACTTTAAATATAATCTTAAGCTAAACTATCTAGAGTTACTAGAATACTAAATATGACACAACTTTTATATCAACAAGCTTTGGATAGAAATCTTGGAACTAAAACATCATATAAAATTCTTTTATTTTTATTAATTTTATTTTTTTCTGTTGTCAAGCTGGAGTGCAGTGGCACAATCTCAGCTCATTGCAACCTCCGCCTCCCAGGTTCAAGCCATTCTGCTGCCTCAGCCTTCTGAGTAGCTGGGACTACAGGCGTGCCACCATGCCCAGCTAATTTTTATATTTTTATTAGAGACAGGGTTCACCATGTTGGCCAGGATGGTCTCGATCTCCTGACCTCGTGATCTGCCTGCCTCAGCCTCCCAAAGTGCTGGGATTACAGGCATGAGCCACCATGCCTGGCCAACATCATATAAAATTCTAGGTGTCTATATAAAAGCTGAAAGCTATTTTGCCAAAATAATTATTCTACTTATGTATGTCTATGAAGATATTAATAGAAAAAATTATTCTATTTATGTATGTCTTTGAACATGTTAATGTCATAATCTAATAGATAATATTAAGTACTATATATTAAAAATATTTTCTTTTCAGTAGCAATGTACAGACCTATTCCCAAAGGCATTCATATCTCTTTAATACTAAAACAAGTACTTGTTAAAGCAGCAATAGTTGAAGCCAAATAAATATTCAAAACATATTTGACAAATTTTGTTTTTCAATCAAAAATTTACATATGTAAACAACATTCATGTTCATAGGAAAATAATATTTTCATTTAGAAGACACTTGTTAATGTAGATAAAAGTCTAAATTCATTTTCTAATGTGTCTGTGTGTAAAAAACCTTAAGGACATGGCATTTTCTATTTTTAAAAATATAAGAGTGACTGCAGTGATTCCCTTCCTCATCTCCATTTTCCAAGGGCTTCCAGATCACAGGGATCACACCAGGTCAAATAGCCACTGCTGCTTTTTTTAGGACTACAGTTTTAGAGCTATAAGAGACCTTGAAAAACATCAGGTGTAAGCTTACCATTTTAGATATTAAAAAAGGATTCCTTTGGGAGATTACTACTGAAGTAGATCATCCAGTTCCCCTATTTCTCATTCCACTGTTGGTTCATCGTCCTCACACTGTTTACTTATGCTCTCCTCCTTTCCAAGGTCAACTCTTTATGTTTTCTTGGCGCAGGTCCAAAGTTTTATTGTCACCTTCCACAAGGTAGTAGAAAGTTTTTAGTTCTTTACTATTCACATGACTGATGTAATTTCATGACCATGATATCATCTATAAACATAAGATGTAGCAAAAACCCCAAATTGCTTTAACAATGAAAATTCCAATAAAATGATGGAAATTCCAATAAAACGTATCTTTTACTGTACTTGTCATTATAATGCAATAAAAGTTACAGAGTGACATCAGGAAAGTTGCAGGTACTTTTTTACTTATAATTGGTGAATGATTTCATTTTGACACATAACTTTACTTTTAACATGAAAAATATATCTTAAACTGTATTATTTTTACCGTTCATAAGTGTGATGTAATTCTATGTGCTACTGACAACAAGAGATTTCCCATAAATCAGGTGATTCATCCAAAAATATATGATCCAGTCACATTAAAAAATGGAAATATATATTAAACTATATGTTATAAATGTTACTTTAAATATTAAAATGCTAAATTAATTTTAGTTATTTTAATGTTCATTTTGTGTTAGCATGTATTTTATTACACAGGTTTCTGGTAACTGTCTTGTGAGAGTGGAGAGCATGGCATAATGTCAGAATCCAGCTCTGTCATTTCTTAGTGGTGTGTCATTGGACAAATTCTTAACCTCTTTGAGCCTGGATAACAACATCTAGGTGTTTCTTCATTTGTTTGCTTGGTTAGAGGCAGGATCTTGTGCTGCTGCCCAGGCTGGAATGCAGTGGCACAATCATGGTTCACTGCAGCCTTGAAATCCTGGGCTCAGGTAATCCTCCTTTCTCAGTCTTCCAGGTAGCTGGGACCACAGGCAAGTGCTACCATGCCTGGCTAATTTTACATTTTCTGCAGACGGAATCTTGCTGTTTTGCTCAGCCTGGTCTCAAACTCCTGGTCTCAACAAATCCTTCTGCCAGGGCTTCCCAAAAATGCTGGATTATAGGCATCAGCCACACTGGACCTGGCTGTAATTAATAATCTAATAACTATTCATAATGTTCAATTAATAGGTATTAAATAGGTACTTTAATATGATCATTATTATATTAGCGATAATGTAATCACATGAATAGTCATAATCTGATAGTTAATTAACAATTAGAAAATATATAAGTGAAATGTCAAACACCTGTAAAACAAAAAAATCTTCTGTATAATGAATTTACAAAGAACAAGATTATTTAGACAAGAGGCTGAAATATTTAAAATCAAATTCTGTACAAGCAAATTAATTTTGTTTAGTGCAGGATATCTGGTTCTTGTTGCAGAAACCATTCAACCAAAAACAGAATAAAAACTGAAGAAGCCAAATTATTCTCCAAGATAATTCAGTTCTACTGAATATATATGGACACTTCAAACCAACTACAGAATGGTCTTATTAACATAGAATCCGTATTCTTTTTGTAATTTATTATTTTAAAACAATTTTTATTGATGCATAATAGATGTACATAGTTCCGGGCTACATGTGATAATTTAATCCACTCATATAATTTGTAAAGATCAAATCCGTGTATTGGGGACATCCATCACCTTAAATATTTGTCTTTTCCTTATGCTAGAAACATGCAAATTGTACTCTTCTAGCTATTTCAAAACGTACAATAGATGGCTGTAAACTATACTCACCCTAGTGATTTCACAAACATTAGGTCTTATTTCCTCTTTCCAACCTTATATTCATTCCCATTACTAAGCCTCTCTTCATCTCCCCCTGTACCCTGTCCTTGTCGGCCTTTGGTAACCACCAAACTAACTTTCTATCTTCTTGAAATCAATTTTTTTTTAGCTCCCACATATGAGTGAAAAAATGCAATATTTGTCTTTCTGTGCTTGGCTTATTTCAGTAAATATAACAACCTGCAGTTCCATCCATGTTGCTTCGAATGAAGAGATTGCATTTTTCATTATGATTCAATTATATTTCATTGTGTATGTTTACCACGTTTTCTTTATACATTTATTCATTGATAGGCATTTAGGTTGATTTCATATTTTGGCCATTGTGAGTAGTGTTGCAATAAACATGGAAGTACAGGTATCTCTTTGATACATTGATTTCCCTTCTTTTGGATATGTACCCACTAGCAGAACTGCTGGATCATGTGGTAGTTCTAGTTTTAGTTTCATGAGGAACCTCCATGCTGTTCTCCAGGGTGGTTGTACTAATATACATTCCCACTAACAATGTACGGGATTTTATCTTTCTATCTTCTCCAGCATTCATTGTTTTCTATCTTTTTAGATGGAATGAGCTGGTATCTCATTGTGATTTTGATTTGCATTTCTCTAATAAACATTTTTTCATATACCTGTTGATCATTTGTATATCTTCTTTTGATATATGTCTTCATATCATTTGCCCATTTTTTAATTGAGTTATTTATTTTTTGCTATTGAGTTGTTTGAACTCCTTGTATATTTTGGTTATTAATCGCTTGTCAGATGGATAGTTTGCAAATATTTTTTCCAATTCTGTGGGTTCACTTTGTTGATTGTTTCCTTTGCTGGGTAGAAGCTTTTAGCTTAATACAATCCCGTTTCTCTATTTTTACTTTGGTAATCTCTGCTTTTGATGTCTTACACAAAAATCTTTGCCCAGACCAATGTCTTAGAACATTTTGCCAATTATTTTTTTCTAGTACATCCATAGTTTCCAGTCTTAGATTTAAATCTTTCAATACATTTTGATTGGATTTTTGTGTGTGGTGAGAGATAGGCATCTAGTTTTAATCTTCTGCAACATGGTTATGCAGTTTTCCTGGCACAATTTATTGAAAGAAACTGTCCTTTTCCTATTGTATGTTCTTGTTGCCTTTGTCAAAAATGAGTTATTTATAAATATAAAGAAACTGTCCTTTCCCTATTGTATGTTCTCATTGCCTTTGTCAAAGATGAGTTGGTTATAAATATATAGATTGATATCTAGTTTCTTTTTTCTGTTTGATTGGTTTATATGTCAGTTTTTATGCCAGTGCCATGCTTATTTGGTTACTACAGGTTTGTATTATATTTTGAAGTCAGGTACAGTGATGCCTCCAGCTTTGTTGTTTTTGCTTCTTATTCCTTTGGCTATTCAGGGTCTTTTGTTTTTCCATGTTAATATTACAACTTTTTGTCCATCTCTGTGAAGAATGTCATGGCTATTACAATAGAGATTTCATTGAATCTGGAAATTGCTTCGCATAGTATTTACATTTTAACAATAATAATTCTTTTAACCCATGAGCATGGAAAATGTTCCCAATTTTTGTGTCCTCTTCAATTTCTCTCATCAGTGTTTGATAATTAGTTTTCCTTGTATAGATCTTTGAATTCCTTGGTTCAATGGATTTCTAGGTATTTATATTCTTTGTAGCTATTGCAATGGGATTGCTTTCTTGATTTCTTTTTCAGGTTTTTCACTATTGGCATATATAAATGCTACTGGGTTTTGCATGTTGATTTTGTATACTGCAACTTTACTAAGTTTGTTTAGCAGTTTTAATAGCTTTTTTGTGGAATCTTTAGGTTTTTTTAAACATAAGATCATGTGGTCTGCAAACAAGGCTAAGTTGATATATTTCTTTCCAATATGGATGCCCTTCGTTTCTTTCTCTCACCTAATTACTCTGGTCAAGATTTCCAGTATTATGTTGAATAAAACTGGTGAAAGTGGGCATTTTTGTCTTGTTCCAGTCTTCAGAGGAAAGGCTTTCCAATTTTTCCCCATTCAGTATAATATTAGCTGTGGGTTTGTCATATATTGCCTTTATTATTTTGAGATATGTTTCTTCCATACTCAGTTTGAAGAAGATTTTTATCATAAATTGTTGGTGAATTTTATCAAATGCTTTTTTGGCATCAATTGAAATAATCATATTGTTTTCGTTCTTGGTTCTGTTAATATGATATACTATGCTCATTTGTTTGTGTATGTTGAACCATCCTTGCATGTCTGGGATGAATCCCTCTTGATCATAGTGAATGATCCTTTTAATATGTTGTAAAATTTGGTTTGCTAGTATTTTGTTGAGAATTTTTGCATCTATGTTCATCAGTGATATTGGCCTGTAGTTTTATTATATGTGTGTGTGTGTCCTTGTCTGGTTTTGGTGTCAGGGTACTGCTGGCCTCCTAGAATGAGTTTGGAAGTATTCCCTCTTCTTCAGTATTTTGGAAGAATTTGAGTAGAACTGGCATTAGTTCATTTTTATATGTTTTGTAAAATTTAGCAGTGAAGTCATCAGGTCTCAGACTTTTCTTTAGAATGGAAGACTTATTTTTACTGTAGCTTTGATATTGTTACCCCTTACTGTTTGTTGAAGTTTTCTATTTCTTTACTGTTCAATCTTGGTGGGCTGTGTGTTTCCAGGAATTTATCCATTTCTTCTAAGTTTAAAATTTGTTGACATATAAGTGTTCATAATAGTCTCTAATGATTCTTTACATTCCTGTAGTCTCAGTGGTTATGTTTCCTTTTTCATCTTTGATATTATTTATTTGATCTTCTTTTTTCTAAGTTAGTACAGCTTAAACATTTGCCAATTTTATTTATCTTTTCTAAAAATCAAACTTTTCATTTCATTGATCATGTATCTTGTTTTTGGTATCAATTTTACTTATTTCTGCTCTGATCTTTTACTAATTCTGAGTTTGGTTTGTTTTTACTTTTCTAGTTCTTTCAGGTGCATTTGAAGTCTTTCTACTTTTTTGATATAAGCATTTATTGCTATATACTTCCCTCTTAGTACTGCTTTTGCTGTATCCCATAGATTTTGGTGTTCTGTTTCTATTTTCATTTGTTTCAAGAGATTGCTTAATTTTACTTTTGTAGTTATTCATAGTTTCTTCATTGATCCATTGGTTATTCAGAAACATCTTGTTCAATTTCCATGTTTTTGTGTTTTTTCTGAGGATCCTTTCATTACTGATTTCCAGTACTATTCCATTGTGGTCAGAAAAGATAATTGATGTGATTTTTACTTTTTTGGAGTTGTTCAGACATGTTTTATGGCATAAGACATGGTCTAACCTTGAGAATGTTCCATGTGCTGATGAAAGGAATGTGAGTAAAATGTTCTGTAAATATCAATTGGGGCTAGTTTGTAGTTTAACTTCAGTGTATATTAGGTCTAGTGTGTAGTTTGATCTTTCTTTGTTGATTTTCTGTCTATATGATCTGTTTATTACTGAGAGTGGGGTGTTAAAATTCCTTCCTCTTATTACATTACAGTCTATCTTTCCCGTTAGATCTATTAAATGTTTGTTTTATATATTTGGAAGCATTGGTGTTGGGTATATAAATGTTTATAATGTAATAGCTTGCTGAATTGACCCCTTTATTATTATATAGTGACCTTTTTGTCTTTTTTTTACAGTATTTGACTTATAGTCTATTTCCTCTGATGTAAGTTTAGTTACTTCTGCTCTGTTTTGATTTCTAGTTGCATGGAATATCTTTTCCTACCCTTTCACTTTCGGTCTACATGTGTCTTTATAGGTGAAGTGGGTTTCATGTAGGCAACATGTAGTTGGGTCTTATTTCTTTATCCATTCAGCCACTCTATGTCTTTCTATTGGAGAACTAAGTCCATTTATGTTCAGTGTTATTATTGATAAGTTATGACTTAACCTACTGCCATTCTGTTATTTGTTTTCTGGTAATTCTGTAACTCTTCCTTTTTCTTACTGTCTTGAATTGCAGTTAAGTGATTTTCTCTGGTAGTATGTTTTAATTAATTGCTTTTTATTTTTAGTGAATCTATTACAGGTGTTTGTGCTGTGATTACCATGAGGCTTACAAAAATACCATATAAAAAGTTATTTTAAAGAAATGACAATTTACATCAGATCACAAAGAAATTAATAAAAACAAAGAAAAAACTTTAAATTCAACACATTAATTCTATTCCCCTTATATTTTGACTTTCACTTGCCTCAGTTATGTATTTTTATATTACTACCACTTAACAGGTTGTTGTAGCTGTTATTATTTTTGATAGATTTGTCTTTTTGTCTTTGCATTAGAGTTATGAGTCAGTTACAAACCACAATTACAGTATTAGAATGTTCTGGATTTGTCTGTATGTTTAACTTTACTCATGAGTTTTATACTTTCAAACTCTTGTAAGACAGGTCTGGTGGTGAAGAATTTTCTTAGTGCTGAATTGTCTGGGAAAGATGATCTCTCCTTCATATTTGAAGGATAACTTTGCTGGATACAGTATTCTTGTATGGCAGATATTTTTTTTTCTTTCAGCAGTTTGAAAACGTTGTTACACTCCCTACTGACTTGTATGGTTTCCACTGAGAAGTTTGTTGCCAGATGAATTAGAGCTTCTTTATATGTTATTTGCTTCTTTTTTCTTGCTGCTTCTAAGATTCTTTTATTGTCCTTGACTTTTGAGAGTTTGATCATTATACAACTTGGGGTAGTCTTATTTGCATCAAATCTGTTTGGGGTTCTCTGATCTTCTCGTGCCTAGATATTTTTATCTTTCTCAAGTTTTGAAAATTTGTCTGTTGTTCTTTAAATAAACTTTCCATCTTTTGCTCTTTCTCAACTCTCTCTTGAACATCAATAATTATCACATTTGGTCTTTTGCAGTAATTTTTTACATCTTGTAGATGGTCTTTTTTCGTTTTCATTCTTTTCTTTTCTCCTCTGACTGTGAATTTTTAAGCACCTGTCTTTGAGTTTACTAATTTATTCCTCTGCTTGACTCATTCTGCTGTTGAGAGCCTCTAATGAATTTTCTAGTTCAGTAAATTTTTATTAGTTCCAAAATGTCTGTTTGATTTTTAAAATTTCAATCTCTGTTACATATTTCTGATAAATATCTGAATTGCTTTTTTGTATTATCTTGGAGAACGCTGAATTTCCTTAAAACTGCTATTTTGAATTTTTGGTCAGAGATCTCACATATCACACTCTTGTTAAGTTAGTTGCTACTTCCTTGTTTTTTCTTTTTGCAGAGGTCAAGGTTTCTTGTTGTTTCTTGTGGATATATGTCTATGTCTTTGCATTGAAGGATTAGTTATTTGTTCCAGCCTTCTCTCTCTGACTTATTTTGGTTTTAATCGGATCTAATTGCTTAGAGATTCTTTACCACTAGGTTGCTTACCTCTTTTTGGCTCTAGATGGTGCCTTAAGCCTGGGTTCAACTTAACTCTAGTAAATGATGAGAATGCTGCCTGTCCTGATTGGGGGAGGTCTCAAAGGAGATATCTTGTTACTGTGGGAAGGCTGGCTAGGGATTCATGCCCAGGGGACCTGTGGAATGTACCTCGTATGGTGTGATGCTGCTGAAAAGCCACTCTGATTTGGCATCTCCTTTGGCTAAGTTACAGAGCAGAGTTTCCAGGGCTGGGAAGAGTAGTCCTGCCTCCCTCCTTTGTCTCTGCCTGTCCTTGGGGATATCCTTCCCTTCCAGCCCTCACAATGCTTCTCAAGGGTTATGGCTGGAACAGGTCTCCTGCCAGGGAATCCAAGATGGTGGGGAAGCTGGTTGTCCACTTTGAGCTCACTTTTTTTGGTGTAGAAACCATAAGCTAAGGGAAATTTTCCAGGTACTTTGTGCCAGGCAGAATGAGGGAGGGCATGTTGTGGATGTGGAAGTCTAATTCTCTTACCATTTCCTCAGTTTTTCACTTCTCTGTGGCCCCAGGATCTGTCTCATCATCATATTTTAGTTCTAGGATATTACTGGTGCTAATCTTGATGGTGTATATTTGTTTTTCATTTTCTGTATGGAGGGAAAAGGAAAGACAACTTGCTTCCAAGCTTACATTTTGAAACTAGACATCCCTATCGTTATTTATTTTTAAGTAAAAATCTGAATCAATTTTAGATCACGGTAGCATTTATAACATAAATATTTTTTAAAATTTCCCTCTAAAAACTTTTAGGGTCTTCAATTACTTTCAAGGATTACTATTCTCTTGCTCAGATATTCTTCCAGAATATAGGATCAGAGTTGACATGTATTGTATTACTTCAGTAAGTTCTCAGGCCTCTTGTCTAAAACCACACAGAGATAATGAGTTAAACTGACTTTACATATCAGTCTCACTTATATGTGGAATCTAAAAACAGTGTCAAAGTCACAGAAGCAGAGAGCTGATAGGAGCTGGGGAGCAAGGAAAAGAGAGACATGTAGGTCAAAGGGTACCAACTTTCAGTTATCAGATGAATAAGTTCTGTGATCTAATGTACAGAATGCTAACTGCAATTAACAGTAGAGTATTGTTTACTTGAAATTTGCAAAAAGAATAGATCCTAAGTGTCCGTATCTCTCTCTCTCTCTCTTTCTCTCACACGCACACACACACATAATGATAACAAAGTGTGGTGACAGGTGTATTAAGTAATTTGTGGAAATCTTTTCACAATGTATATGTATATTAAATCATTGTGTTATACATCCTAAATATATACAATGTTTTGTCAATTATATCTCAATAAATTTTGGGAAAAATAATAAAAGATGTTTTTAAGAAATGTTTTAAGATGTTTCCACAACACACACAAAAATGAAAGAAATTAGAGGTTTACGCATTCACCCATTCATTCATCCACGTTTTGACTCAATCAAAAAAGATTAATAAAGCACCTACCACATCAGCCTCAAGGAACTGGATGAAGAAGGATTGCTTCCTCCTCTCCATAAGACCACTGGAGTACTCCTCTCACAACTCTACCAGCCTGAGTGAAGAAAGTTCAAAGAAAGCAGAGTTTTAAAAGCCATAATTAAAAGAATATAATTTTATATAAAACCTTGTCAAATACTTCATTTTAGCAAGCAAAATATTTGTATGAATAGCATTCTAAAATTAATATTCAAATTCAGCATTATTTTAATGCAAATCTGCTGCATTTACAGTAATATTTTTAAAAAGAACCAATCACCTGAAACTCAATTTCCTGTCATAGATCATAAGAACTACCACATAGTTCTGAACCTGTTTACTTTGATTACCCCAAGAGACCAAGAGAACCTGAGAATCTATCAAGGTGAACCATAGAACCTTCTCATTTTGTACTTAGAGGTTTTGTCCAAGGTATTTCCACTAAGAACAAGGACCTGAAGTCATCTAAAGCTAAAAGAAGAAATGGAGTCTTAAAATATCAAGGACGCTCTTTCCAGCTTCATCATCTGTTATATGGTCTTAGGCAAGCCATTCAACTTATTACAACTTTGTATGAGTCCATTCACATACTGCTATGAAGAAATCCCTGAGACCAGGTAATTATAAAAAAAAAGAGGTTTAATTGGCTGATGGTTCTGCAGGTTGTACAGGAAGCATCACTGGGAAAGCCTCAGGAAACTTACAATCATGGCAGAAGGCAATAGGGAAGCAGGCACATCTTCACATGGCCAGAGCAGGAGAAAGAAGAGGAGAGGTATTACACTCTTTTAAACAACCAAATCTCATGATAACTCACTATCAGGAAAACAGCACCAAATGGGAAATTTACCCTCATGATCCAATTTACCTTCCACCAGGCCCTACCTCCAACATTGGGGATCACAATTTGACAGGTGATTTGGGTAGGGACAAAAATCCAAATCACACGAAACTTCTATTTACTTAAAAAAAAATCAAGATAATAATTATGTTGTTGGTTTAGAGGTAATTAATTGACAAATGCATGGAAAAGGATTTGGTCAATATTCGCTGTCAGTTATTATTACACAGACCATCACTGTAAATGTTCTAAGAAAAATAGTTTTCATCTTCTTTTCCATTTCTTTCACAACATGTTTCCCTCTCTATTAGAAAAAAAAATCACATAAGTACATCTTGTTACTTAAGACAGAATTCCAAGTCACTGAGTTGTCACTAAAACAATGTGAAGAAGACATGATTTTAACAATTGCTTCTTTATCTTAAGTAATATGTGATTTATCCTTCTGGACATCAAAGACCACAATAACAACAGGAGCCATTTCCCAAAGTCCCTTAGGAGCAGACGGAGCCCATTCAGTGGCTGCCCCAGAGGAGTTGTCATTTGTGGGTCCATGTCACAGCTGAGATGGCATTAGATGATCTCCAGAGACTAGCAGGTCAGGAAGGCAAATTATCCCCATCGTGAGAGTGGGTAGAAACTTCTATACCCTTTGACAATAGCTGTAGGAGGGGCTCCAGCCTGTCAGATCCCAAGGCTATGGAGAGCTCACAACACTAGGATCCAATTGTGAGGGGGCTGTCTGGCAGCACAGGACAATCAGAAGGAAGAGAAATCTTATCTGAATTTGCCACAGTTTGAGCCAGATCAGATATCTGCGGAGCACTGATTGGCAGGGAGGAATATAGGACATCATGACACATATGAAAGCATGAATGCCAAATGATGTATCCTTAAGACTTGAGATAAGGCAATGCCTGATCTTTCGCAGGCTTACTAGGGATGGTGTTTTGATGATTGGCATACATGATTAGTCTTGACATATGTAAGAGAAAGGGTGATGCTCCAATGTACCACTCATGTGTCACAACTTCCTTGTTTGTTGTTTTGAATAGGAAGACCAGAGTGAAGGATGCTTCAGGAGGGGTGATGGAGAGGTTAGGAGCCCACAGAAGCAAACCAGTCACTCTTCCCTGGATATTTCACTGGGCAGAGCTCTTGAGCTTCTGTTTATCACATACATAGTCTTGAATTACTAGAGTTAGCCTATAACCTCTGCAAAAGCAGGGGTTGTGAATTCTTCATCTTGACCACCTACCTTTCTGACATTCAGTTCTTCACTCAAAACCTGTCACCTTGAGTAGGGGCTCAGCATGTGAAGTGACTGATATTCAATTTAAATTAAGTCACAATAGTTCTTGTTTTGATTGGTTACATGAGAGTATAATCCTACTCATAATAATAGGCTGCTAAAGGATCTGCCGCTCCTGTCATGATGGGGAAGCTGCCAGCAACCTGATGGATACAGAAAGTGCACTAAGCCTGCCAGCCAGAAGACTGAGAACCGAGGACCAATGACTATGCTGGTGTGCTGTGATTTCTACTAGCAACACAGATGCTCCATGCCCTTTCTTCCACTTACTCCATTCTGATTTCACTTCTTATAAACTGATATCACATCAGCAACATTACTCAAAGTGAGTCCAGGGAAAGAATTTTTATCTTTTTCACTTTTGCAGTATAGGAAGACACACTGGCTTCTGATGCTGCCCTCATCAATATCTGGCACTGTGTTAGTTTCTGACTTACTATTGTCTGTCTTCCGCTAATGGGACATAAGCTCCAAGAAGACAAAGATGGTTTTAGTTTTGTTCACTTTTGTGTCCATATACTTAGAACAGTGTCTGACACTCATGAACCACTCATTACATACTTATGAATGAAGAATGAATGGAGCACCGCATTAATGAACATGCAACCACACTCCAGGAGAATGAAGGGAAAAGTTTTGTCTTTGGAACAAAGCTTTGCTCCAGTTAAGGCAGTAATTTTGAGAAGCATACTAAGCTTCAGTTCCTCATCTATAAATACGTAGTATCTAACTCATAGTGTATTATGGGGAAACGAATGAAATAATGTTTATGAACCACGGACATGGTCTCTGTTCGATATCCATCCCATTCCACTTCTGTTCCTGAACCTTCACCCCAGAAAAAAATAAAAGACGCAATGGAGCCTGAGATAAATACATGTGTGCAGGATCCTTATTGAGAAGTGACTTCCAAGAGCAGGAGAGAAAGATGGAGAGTGGCACACAAGAAGGATTCAACATAGTTTCCATGCTGAACTGCTCATGGTCTTTCTGGTCCTCCATGCTATCTAATCCATTTACTACCAAATGCGATTCACAGTGGTGGCCAACTGCAGCCTCTGCAAGAAAAAAATTTTTAATGGGTTAATAGAATAAGTAGTAGTCCTTGTTGAGCTGGTCTTGTGGACATAATTAATGTTCATCATTTCCCTCTTTTATTACACATTCTAGATTTTATTCACCTTCCATAAGCATTTGGTTGGTCTTGGTAGCTTGAGTGATATGGAAATAGGACCTGTATGTAAACTGATGTTTACATAACACTTCAAACAGCAAGTGCAGAAAATATATTGTTTTCAAATGTGCATAATATACTCACCAAGGTGACCATTTACTGGGCCATAAAATAAGTTTCAATACTCTTAAAATGATTGAGATCACACAGAGTAGGCCCTTTGACCACTGGAATTGAATTAGAACTGTATAACACTAAAATATCTAAAAAGACCGTAAATACCAGGAATCAAATAAATACTGCATGTCTGCATAATCCATGGGTCCAAGAAGAAATCAAAAGGAAAATAGAAATGATTTCAGACTGAATGAAAATGAAAATACCTATTAAAATTTTGGAAATATAACTAAAACAGTACCTAGGAGAAAATTTATAGCTTTAGGAATTTATTAGCAAGGAAGAAAGGTCTAAAATCATGTTCCATTTTGAAAAAGCTAGAAAAAGAACAAACTAAACACAAATCAAAAACAAGGATAAACAAAACATATGAAAAGAAAAAAATAAAATAGAAAACAGGCAAACAACAGAAGAAGCAAAGGCAAAATTACTGTTGGTTGCCAAAGCCATGGCCTAACTCAAAGCTTGACCTTCCCAATGTACCTCTTCCCAATCCACCTCAGATGGGAGTCTTAGTGATTTTGCTGGTACTGCCTGTCACAGGGGATCACTTTCCACCACCCATCTGCATTGGGGCCCCTATTGCTGTCTGACCAGCATATAAATTCAGCACCAGCATTTCATCATGAAGGTCTATTTTCTAAGGACACGTCCAGTACAATTGTCTTAACCTGTTTCCTCCAAAAGCAGAGCCTAAGACAAAAGCTTGGTTTCAGATGTCTTCTTGAGAAGAGACTCCAAGGAGGAACAAAAAACAGGGGTGTGACCCAGGGAAGAATGGACAAGTAATACAAGGATAAGTTCTTGAATTTCCCAGGCAATTACTAAGCATGAGTTCTCCTAAGGATCATCAGTTCTCCTTTCTGTGGGCTCTGAGAAGCTCTCTGGAATGTGTCTCAGAACTGTTCACTCTGAGCCAAGCATTTGTGCATCAGCTCTCAAGACCCCCTGGTCAATTTGGTGGTGCAGGTGTCACTTGTTCACACTGTGCATGTGTGAGTGCAGAGTGAGGTAACAGGGCTGTGTCATGCTGCAAGGTTACAGAGGGTTAGAGAAGCCCCTGGGCAGGCTGCGTTCCTGTAGCAGTGGTTGTAGTAAGAGATGGGCTGAGAAGACTTGAAGGCATGTGCAAATGTGTCCTAACACAGACACTTATCACTCTGCCTAAGACTATTAATACTTAGTAGACATTTGTATGGAAGTTTAGGCAACACTGTTGAAGTATGGGCCTGTACATACATATTCTGGGGTGTAGACTGATGAGGGTAGATGAGAAGGCACGCTTGTAACCAATTTTATTTGTTATAGCAACAGGTCACTAGAACCCTCGACAGGGTTTCACTCCCATTGCCCAGGCTGGAATGCAGTAGAGCCATCACAGCTCACTTTGGCATTGACTTCCCAGGCTCAAAAGATGCTCCCACTCCAATCTCCTGAGTAGCTGGGGCTACAGCCACACACCACCACAGCCGGCTAATTTATTTTGTATTTTTAGTAGAGATGGGGTTTCATCATGTTGCCAGGCTAGTGGCCTCAAGCAATCTGCCCACTTCAGCCTCCCAAAATACTGGGATAACAGGTATGAATGACTACATGCGGCCAGCTCATATATTTTTTAAAACTCCCCATCATAATGAAAATTTTTTAGTTTTAAAATTCTTGCAGAACATATGAAATTGCAACTTATGTTTAATAATGAATTTAGCTGATTATACAAACTTTCAATGACTCCATAATGTTTCCAAGAGGCAAAGCATTTTTGTCATTCCCCTTTTTCTCACCCATGATGAGACCAATATGCCTGGCGGATCAACCCCTTGCTTGTTTGTGGTCTCCAGCACAGCAAACACAACCTCATCGCTGTCACCTGTCAATATCCATTTAGCTCCCCATTATGTTGAATCTCTGGATTCCTAAGGCTTCAAAGAAAGCATATGTACATCTATTAAACACCTACTATCTGTGAAGCACTATGCTAGACATTCTTGCATACCTAAAATATATGTCTACAAATAGTTTGTTTAATCTCTGCAACAACCCTGGAAGTAGATATATTCCTCATTTTACAAATGAGAAAAAAGAGGTTCAAAGAGATTATAAGTTATACAAATTCACACGTTAAATTTAGACTGAGATTTAGACTCCCTGGATGTTGTTCTTTCCTCTATATTCTTATGAACTCTTATAGCTCGAGTGCCTTAAAAGGTGCTATATTAATCATGCCTGTTTATTTTGTTTTTTGGTGATGTTTGACATCTTGGGGCCTTCATGACCTTAAAGGGAGTGCCCTTCCCAGGGCTACCCAACTCCTAAAGATAACAAAGAGACTCACCTGTGAGCATGCCTTTCAAATGCAAACCAACAAATGCAGACCCAGAACCCCAACCACATCCTTTGTCAGACTCCTACTCTAGGCACTGTTTCCTAGGGACAGCTCCTACACCCCAGAGCCCGTTGAAATTATTCCAACTAGCCAATGCTAAACCTGCTTACTCTGCCCTGCTGTTTTCTTCCTGCAGGAACCACAGTAGAGACTCAACCACATTCCCTTCCACCCGGCTTCCTGACCAACCCTGCTGCTTCTCTGTGTGCCACCCACTCCCCACCCCCCATGGTGTGGTGTGTACCCTGCTCTCCAGATCTGTGAGAATAACAAACTATCTTTTCAATGGTGTCATCTGTTGACCTTATCATACTTGATTAGTAATAGAGCCCTTCTTTTAAAATAGGTGCTGACACATGGAAGGCAGACAATCAAGGCTTGTTGAGATGAAATAATAGAAAACAGTTGATAAGAAACAATAAAAAAGCAAAACATTATCTACTATTAGTTTGTTGTATACATTGATGCACGTAGAGCTGGGCGTGGTGGCTCATGCCTGTAATCCCAGCACTTTGGGAGGCTGAGGGAGGTGGATCACCTGAGGTCAGGAGTTCGAGACCAGCCTGGACAACATGGAGAAACCCCATCTCTACTAAAAATACAAAAATTAGCCAGGTGTGGTGGCAGGCACCTGTAATCCCAGCTACACAGGAGGCTGAGGCAGGAGAATCGCTTGAACCCGGGGGGTGAAGGTTGCAGTGAGCGGAGATAGCGCCGCTTCACTCCAGCCTGGGCAAAAGAGCAAAACTCCATCTGAAAAAAAAAAAAAAGATGCACATAGTATAGATAAATAAGCATGTATGATCAAATAGACCACCATAATAAAATCCATCTATCTTACATTCCAGCAAATCCATGTTTGATTTTGCAGAAATTTCACATTCAATACTACAGCTGCTAACATTTCCTCATTTACAGTGTGATATAGAGTATAGGGTTATCCACATTCTCTCCACTGCACCATGTTTGGGGTCTGCATGTACTCTCCTCTAGAAGTCTTCTGCTGTGCTGCTCAACACTTGCTGTAATGGATGGCTAGGATGCTGACAATTCTGCTACCAATTCTGGAATCTACTTTAGTGATTTTAGAAACAATGGAAAAAATTGATATTATATTCAGTGCTGAAAATGCAGATTTTCAATTTCTTCTTTTCCTCTTAAAAATCATTGGCAACTTGAACACATCAGTTGCTCATGATATTATTTCTATGTAATCTGAAGCTATTTAGAGGCAGCTTCTACATAAGATATTAGCCAATCCACATGCAAGAGTGGAATTCTTTCTTTTCAGTTAAAATAAAAGAGGCTATTTTATAGATTATTCTTCGGTCTCATAGATTGGGTTAAACCATTTAGAATGAAAAATTTATGAAGTTGAATAGAAAAATAACATTTGTCTAACGGATATAATTTCCTATTTCAATCAACCATTTTTCAAACTCCTGTTATGTGGAGAGAATTGTTACACGCGCTACACAGTTTTACGGAGCGCTACAAATTTGCTGCAATATCTCTGAGGAAAAAAGTCTTCCGTTGAAAAAAGTACATTTCATTCAGAGACTTGACAAGAAAGCTGCAGACAGAAAGTCACCTGTTTCAACTTGCAATATAAAACAGTGGTTTCTTCTTTCTTATTTGTTTATGGCTTGTTTGGCTTGTATTGAAAGATTGACCAGAGTCTGCATTTAGAAATTTTCTTAGATAAAAAAGTTTTCCAATATAGCAACTAATGAAATGCTCAGTGGGATCACAGCTGCATTCTGGCTCCGTCATTGAGGGGATAATGTGTGTCACTCGTCTAAGTACTGTATTAGTCAAATGCCTAGAAACCTGTTCACCTCCATTCCTGACTTGAAAATTACAGAATTATGCTCCCTCCAGGTTCATTTATACACAATTAAACACAAGGCGTGTAATTTTCTAAGTGCAATAATTGGTGTTTCACCATTTTTTTAGTAGCAAAGTTGACTTGAATAAAAGGCTACTGAGATGTTTTAGGTTTCACTGAGCTTGGCTTGTATACATTTTAGAGACAGATGTGTTTAAATTCAGCTAAAATAGGCAGGAAAAAGGGGTATAGGACTGAATACCCTGCTTTAAACCTAAGACAAAATACGCATGAGTGTAGGGTCTGAAGTGAGGGAGAAGGCTGGAAACATTTGGTTTTACACTTTTGCCCATTACATTCTGAATAAAGAATTATTTTTCAAAGATGAGGACAATTCCCCTCACATTAAAAAAAATTACAATGTTTCCCAAGCAAATAGCAATCCTCATTTTATGTTGCTATCCTATGGTAAATTAACAACCGTAGTATCATTCATGTGCACAATCCGTTTACCTTTTCAGCATATGCGTCATTTGTTCATCTCAAAGGAATTTCTGAGAGTGGAAAAAGCGGAATGTGTATGTAGAAGAAAATAACAATTTGTACCAAAGAGAGTATCAGGAGTTCAGCTTATAACTTCACAAAAGCTTGTAGATAAATATGACTTCAGCTGACCTGTCAAGCTTGCTATTAAAATAACTGGATAGTCCTCATCTCAATGAGATCGCATTTCCCAAACCATCTGGTCCACTGTGAATGGTGTTGCATAGAGGCTCACTTCCTATAAGTAACAAAAACTGTGATCAGAGACAAGTTATTTCTATTTGTTTAAATGCATTCTATAAGGTATATTCTTTCTGGCCTTACTTTTTCTTTTTCTGCACATGAAATATTAACACCAGTAAAACATTGTCCTTTTAGGAGATGGATGTTTAAATAAATGTAATAAAAGCCAGCTAAGATGGTACTGTATATCCCTTAAATGGTATTGCGTCTCTCTTAATTCCTTTGTAGATAGAGAGTGAATTAAAAACAAAGAATAAGAAAAACATTCTTATATCTTTTTTTTTGGTTCAAGAGGAGGACTGTATGGAAAAGGACAGATGCACACATATGCACACACATGCACAATATGATACAGATTCAGAATGTTTCATTGTGGCTCCTCTTCACTGAGAGACAGTGTCCTTCAAATGCATTCTGGGAAATAGTTTTCTGTATCAGTCCAGATTATCTTAGTGCAGAAATTGAGGAGGATAGGGATTGGCAGAGAAAATAGTCACAAGGGCAGTAGTCTTGGTTCCAGAAACCTAGAAACACATTAACTGTCATAGGTCACACAAAAATTTCTGAAACACCAACCTCAGGAATTTTAGAGAAAACCAGCTTCTACCCAAGCCAAGGTAAAGCTGGGTGCTGACTTTATGCTCTCTCAGTAAGCATCCCACCATGGTTGTCCCTGTTCTCAACCATTCTGAGGACTCTTTGTCACCTACAGTCTGTGGCACATTCAGCACAGATTGAAGTGAGTTCCCCTTGGGTTCCATGTGCTTAGAGAGTGAAAAAAAAAGCCTATCTATTTTCAGTGCCCTTTGTAGTCCAAAGGCTTAGCTATAAACCAGCCAATGAAACTTAATTACATAATAGAGGTTTACATGGATGTGGCAGCGCTGCTTTTGAACAAGAGTGAGTTTGACTTTTAGCTGTATATAAATATTTTTACTAGTAGATTAATTGTGACCAAGCAGCCCCATCCCTAAATTCCTGGCCACCATATGCAAGAGACAGGAAACACTCAGCTGTCCACTCAGAGTAAAGAGTAAGCACTGTGATGGTCTCCAGGAAATAGAACATGCGCCCTCTCTGGGACCTGCTGGCAGAAATCCTTTCTTCCCAGTGTGTACCCAATAACTCTCAACACCTCACTACCCTTTTCTGCAAGAGTAGAAGCTGCATGGAGGAAGTAGGATCTGTAACCCTTGTTTCCTTTGTCTAGAACACTCGTCTTTCATGGCCACTGGACTCTGGGGAAGGAGAGCTAACATCAAAGCTGCTTTACATCTTGTCTATATCTGCTAAGACTATGTCTCTAGGTGAAGACCATCCATGTATGAGGAAGCAAACTATCCACCAAACAATTTTTCCACTCTTGAAACTTTATTATCATTCCTAAATCAGATGAATTAAAATGGGATGGTAGCGGCTGCTCTTACACACGTCAATTGTTTGTTCCATCAGAGGTGTGGAAGTTGTTGAATCACATCCTCACACATCATCTGAATAGGCAGGACCAGGAGCAGCCTGCGTCGCCACACCTTGTCCTTCTCTCTTCTAATCTCACCCAAGTTTGTGCTGTGAGAAAGGGACATCTCCTTTTTGGCCCCAGGTTCACGCCCTCATTTGGTCATGTTTTTCAGGATTGTTATACAAAAACGGGAGTTTATTTTCACTGTGCTATTTATTCTTAAGCATATTTAAACATTTTTCTTGTTTAGTAAGAAGTTGAATGCTAGAAGTCAAGAAGGCAATGATGATCTAAGACAAGTTATTTCTATTTTATTTTCCTTAAAAAGGCATTCTACAAACTGTATTCTTTCTGGCCTTTTTCTTTTTTCTGCAGGTGAGACATTAACACCAATACAACATTCTCCTTTCAGGAGACGTATGTCTAAATAAGTGTGATAAAAACCAGTTGAGTCTACCCATTCATCTCTAAATGATTGCACGCAGGAATTCTTACTCTTGTTTCCATTCCCTGCAGAACCTATTGCAGAGTTTGGCACAGAACTATTCCTAAATAGCAGTTTTAGTTTTATTTCTATTTTAAAACTTGTGTCAAAGTATTATGCTAGTGCAGTGGTCCCAACCTGTGTTTTATAAACCTCAGGAGCTTTCCAGTTACCTCAAGGGATACCGTAATCTCAAAATTTTCTCATAAAAATATTATTTTTAATTCACTTGTAAAGTTAAAAACTATGATTTTACATGATCCCTTTAGATTGGAAAAATACTGCTGAAATTTTCTAAATGCTCTGGGATTTTTATTTGACTATTCTGAGAGAGTCATACAAAATATAAAAACAATAAAAGTTTTCCTAGGCCATGTATTCTAGCAGATTATGATATGTGAAATAAGAATGCTTATAAACTGTTCCTGATAGTAATCCTGCCACATATGTGCATGATCTTCCATTGTCACCATTGTCAATCAACTCATTGACACTGACTCAACTGACATTGACTCATTGGTACTGGCTTCTAATATACTACTTTAAAAGTCACTGTCATTATTTTGTAATATCTTGTGTTATTTCACACACTCCTTGTAAAAAACTTTCGTTTGAAATACTGAATTCCAGTTGATATATTACTGTTTCAGGGCAAATTTGCTAGTAAGAATCTGTAGTCACAACTAAAACATAATATTGAAAAAAAAAAGCTGACATCTGTCATATGTCATTCGACAATTGTATGCCACACCAGTAAAAAGGAAATGAATGCATGCATGCATGAATGAATGAATCCAGCAAATGCCCCAGATTACAACTTTACTAAAACTGAATTAACAACTTCAGAGGGAAGTGTTTGAAATAAGTGACTGTTTGTATTCCTGGTTAGATAGTCTATCAGATAATGGCGTGTGTGTGTGTGTGTGTGTGTGTGTGTGTGTATGTGTGTGCATAGTGGCTTAATACCAGTGAACTGTTCTCTGTCTTCTTAAGCAGCTACTACGTGACTTCTCCAGAGGATAACAATTAGGAATCCTGCTAATATAAGTCTGAAAATGTTTAGTACAAAACAACCATTTTTCTGGCCCCAAAAATAACAGCGAAGTGATGACCTTTTTTTCTCACAGACGACAATATCTCTGCATCACAGGGTTATACGTATACCTAAAAAGGTATAAACTGAGCAAAGTCCAAGGGCATTTAACTTACTGTCTGTTGAAATACAAGGTTAATTCCTACAGGACTTTTTAAATGAATATATAACAAAACTATTCTGGGACCTACCTCAATTCAGCAGCATTACAGTGTTGTCTTTTTTTGTTTGTTTGTTTTGTTTTATTTTGAGACAGAGTCTCACTCTGTCACCCAGGCTGGAGGGGAGTGGCGTGATCTCAGCTCACTGCAACCTGTGCCTCCCAGGTTCAAGCAATTCTCTTGCCTCAGCCTCCCGTCTTTTGTTTTTTAATATTCTCCCACTATGTCTAGAAAATGAATACCACCCAATTATTAACCATCTACCCAATTATCCTAAGGAATCGTTCGCATCTCAGAAACAGTAATGTAATATTGAAAAAACAGAAAGTGATGAACTGTGACTTCTTGTCCAACTCAATAAATCGTGCAATCTTTAAAATCAAGCTTTCCAATCTGCAGATTAACTTTGCTTGAGACATTAAGTCAAGTTATACTGTACACAGCTTGATTACTAGATGTAATCAAAACCAGGTCTGCTGTTTTGACTAGAATTTTCCAGCCAGAGTAAGCACCATTATTGCCTACTCTTGTTTTTCCTGGTTTTCATCTGATTTACAGGGTAGGAAAACAACTGTTGTAAGCAAGAGAGGGCAAAGTAGGTTAAATAGGAACTTGCCAGAGAGCTGGCCTCATTTTTGTCTTACCTTCTCTATATCACAAATATACTCCTGGGAGCAGGCATCAATGGTATGCAAATCTAATTGCAGAAGTAATAAACAGAAACAACACGGATGTTTGTCTAGTAGTTAACCCTGTTAATGTCGGACTGGAAGTTGTCTAGATGTCTAATCTCTCATTGAATCAATAGTAACACATTTTAGACAGAAGAAACGGTAAGAGAGTGCAGGGAAAGAGTTATGGGAGAATGCCATTTCCAGATTCCTATGACATGCCCAGAAGACTTTATTAATATATGCTGCATTAAAAAGTGCACCCTAAACAATACAGTCTAAAGCATAAGGTATTTCTTGCACCAGTTTAGACTCCAGTTTCATCCATTTAAACGTTTCCATCAAAATCAAGCGGCTATTGGCTTACTCATTTGCAAAAAAAAAAAAAAAAAGGCAGGGCGAGGCCTGGCGCAGTGGCTCATGCCTGTAATCCCAACACTTTGGGATTGGGAGGCTGAGGTGGGTGGGTCACCTGAGGTCAGGACTTTGAGACCAGCCTGACCAACATGGAGAAACCCCTTCTCTACTAAAAATACAAAAGTAGCTGGGCATGGTGGCGGGCACATGTAATCCCAGCTACCTGGGAGGCTGAGGCAGGAGAATCGCTTGAACCCAGGAGGCGGAGGTTGCAGTGAACTGAATCCCACCAGTGCACTCCAACCTGGGCGACAAGAGCGAAACTCTGTCTCAAAAAACAAAAACAGGAAAAACAGCAGGGTGAATTTTAAAAAAACTACACCCTACCTAGTGGTAAAGTTAGGATGTTAACACTGTAATTGTCATACTGTGGTCCCAGACCAGCAGCATCATCTGGGAATTTGCTAGAAATGCAAATTCTCAAGCCCTATACCAGACCTCCCAAATCAGAAATTCTGATAATAAGCGTTCTAGGTATTTCTGATGCACATAGAAGTTAGAGAACGGCTGGGTGCGGTGGCTCACGCCTGTAATCCCAGCACTTTGGGAGTCTGAGGCAGGTGGATCACGAGGTCAGGAGATCAAGACCATCCTGGCTAACACGGTGAAAACCCATCTATACTAAAAAATACAAAAAAAGTAGCAGGGCGTGGTGGCAGGCACCTGTAGTCCCAGCTACTCCAGAGGCTGAGGCAGGAGAATGGGGTGAACCTGGGAGGCGGAGCTTGCAGTGAGTTGAGATGGGGCCACTGCACTCCAGCCTGGGCAACAGAGTGAGACTCCATCAAAAAAAAAAAAAAAAAAAGTCAGAGAACCACACTGGATTTAAAAGTATCTCACACATTTCAGGTGAACAGGTTCTTGTTAGGGGCTAATTTTCCGAAATTCGAACCTAGTAATTTCAAGTAGTCAAGAAGAAGTAAATCCATCAAACTATTGTTACTATTTTTTATTGCTTAAAATAGTTAACTAGTTTCCTTATATCAAATGATTTCAAAATAATGATGAAGATAAAATTAATAAGAAAAAATTATTTTTGTAACCAAAAGATAAATACCTTGGGAATCCTGAAGGTGGATCTATGTCAGAACTTCTCTACATTGACAGTACTGGTAATATGGACAGGAACATTCTTTGTTGTGGAGGCTGATCCTGAGCATTACAGGATGTTAACACCATCCCTGGTGTTTACCCACTAGATGCCAGAAGTATCCTCTTCCTACTGTTGTGAAAACTTGAATTTTTCTGTTTCCTGGACATCAAATTGCCCCAATGTTGAGAACCACTTATCTAGTTGATTATTTAGAAAGACTTTATTTGTTAGTTATCTTTAAAAGAAACAACATCTATTGGGCAACTACTGTTAGCAAAGCACTGTACATTGCATTAAAGATACATATTCCATATTGGTATAGAAATTTTAGTACATCAGAGCCAGGCGTGGTGGCTCACTCCTGTAATCTCAGCATTTTGGGAGGCCAAGGCAGGTGGATCACAAGTTCAGGAATTCGAGACCAGCCTGGCCAGCATGGTGAAACTCTGTCTATACAAAAAAAAAAAAAAGAAATTTTAGTATATCAGAATGAGTTCTAAGCTTGAGAGCAAGTTGTATTGGGGCCTTACTCAGCTATATTCCTCAAATGTTCCTGAGGGAGTCAGTTTGTTCTAGTCCATGAAATTACAGCTAATCATTTTATTTAAGTTGACTTGTGTCAAATTTAACCCTAAGAAAGAGAGATAATGAGGCACTGGGCTGTCTTGGAAAAAGCAGTGATTAGCACTTAGGTGACATGGCTTATTGTTTTATCTCTATTACTAATTTATTGCACAGTCTTGGGAAATTCACAAAATCTTTTGGATCTAATTTTTTTTTTTTTCTTTGAGATGGAGTCTTGCCCTGTCGGCCAGGC
This sequence comes from Hylobates moloch, assembly GCF_009828535.3. Taxonomy (NCBI): domain Eukaryota; kingdom Metazoa; phylum Chordata; class Mammalia; order Primates; family Hylobatidae; genus Hylobates; species Hylobates moloch. Next base: position 13,748 of record NW_026652393.1, on the reverse strand, counting down.
TGCAGTACAATGGCACAATCTCCGCTCACTGCAAACTCTGCCTCCCGGGTTCAAGTGATTCTCCTGCCTCAGCCTCCCAAGTAGCTGGGATTATTTGCCACCATGCCTGGCTAATTTTTTGTTTCTTTAGTAGAGACGGGGTTTCACCATGTTGGCCAGGCTGGTCTTGAACTCCTGACCTCGTGATCCGCCTGCCTACACCTCCCAAAGTGCTGGCGTTACAGGCATGATCCACTGTGCCCGGCCTGGATCTAATTTTTGAATATGTAAACTGTCCCTGATGGGCTGTATGATTTCTATGATGACCTTTGCTTTTTATATTTTATCAGTAATAAATCTCAGTCATACTCAAGTATAATGGATTTTTAGCTAATAGTTATTAAGAACGACACTAAGCACATATATTATGTCTTTAATCTTCCTATCAGTTCCAAGTGGAACTATCGTTGTCATTTTCAAAAATGTCAAGATATAGATATTGAGACCCAGTCATGTTGCGTCTATAACTTCTGAAGTCCATACAGCAGTGTTTAGGCACTAAACACTCCCTAGGAAGGGCCAGGGCTCTTCCCACTACTCATGTCAGTCTTTTTGTAACAAAGCTGATCCCTGAGAGGATGCAAAATGATTATCCTAAAATGTGATATGAGAGGAGAAAAAACATCAGCACAAGCTACCGCAAAATAATATGAGATTTTATTGTTAGTAGAATTAATCCAAACAAAGACAACAGAACACAGGTGTGGCATGGGGCAATTGCTAGTTTTCACTCCACAAAGTGTTTATGGAGCACTTTTAATTTGTCAAGCATTATGCTAGTGCTCTAAGACATGGAAGTTTCTAGATCTTGACTGCCCTCAAGGAGTTCAGGAGTCTGCACAGTGCACGCCTCCTGGAAGAGAACTCTGGCTGGTTTTCTATTAAGCACCAGTGAGAACACAGTCAGCGGCCTGCTGGACATGCCCTGGTTTTGTCTTTGTTCTTCCTTATTTTATTTTATTTTTTTGCACTCCTAAGGATCCTGATGGAAAATGAAATTGCAGAAAGACCAACAGGAAGACCTCTGCATTAGGCTCACTTGCATTCCTTAACTCCTTTCAAATGAAAATAAAGAATAAAAATTCTTAAGTTTTCTAATAGACTTTTACTCACACCCTATCGTCGTTGCTGCCAGAGGTAGAACTTAATCACATAGGCTTGTAACACTCGAATAGTGGCCCAGGCATCGTTACTGGGTTTGATTAGGAGGCCGAGCTTCTGACTTTTAACTCCCTGAGGTATAGCTCATGAGAACTTGACAACAGGTTGTCTTGTGGGTTCTAACTCAGCTACTTTTCTCAAATGTTGCTGACAGAACCATTTTATCCCGATCCATGACGTCATAGCTAATTATTTTATTCATGTTTATTCATGTAAAACTTGACCTTAGGAAGGATAGAAGTGAAGAAAAGTAGAATCCTTGGTTAAGAGTTCTTTTACTTTTTTTTTTTTTTTTGAGATGGAGACTCGCTCTGTCTCCCAGGCTGGAGTGCAGTGGCACAATCTCAGCTCACTGCAAGCTCCGCCTCCCGGGTTCATGCCATTCTCCTGCCTCAGCCTCCCGAGTAGCTGGGACTACAGGCGCCCGCCACCACGCCCGGCTAATTTTTTGCATTTTTAGTAGAGACGGGGTTTCACCGTGTTAGCCAGGATGGTCTCAATCACCTGATCTCGTGATCTGCCCGTCTCGGCCTCCTAAAGTGCTGGGATTACAGGCGTGAGCCACCACACCCGGCCTAGCATTCTTTTACTTTTAACATCACTCACACGTTGATGTGAGACATAATTGTTAGAATTGGTATTATACGAAAATTTAAACAAAATGGAGGTGAAATGACTTTTTTGGGCCCAATTTATTACAGTAAATTAAGTGAATCAAAGCCAATATACCATTTGCCGGTATGTCATTCTTTCGATATCACATCATTTTCATCTTTCATAAAAGCCATGGCTTATTTAACATGCCCCAGATTACAATTGACAACGACTTAGTGAAAAATCAGCAGGCTTTAAGGGTCCCATTTCTGCTGTTATTACTTTAACAAGAAGGACCCTGAAAGAAGAAAATAAAAGATACAGATGAGTTACGTTGTTTTTGTTTTCTTTTTCTGAACTTGAGAAAAAGCTGATTTGTCAGTGGATGTGTGCAAAAATTGTGTTGTGAAGCCGGGCTCCTGGCAGAGTGCTGGAATGGGCTCTCGGCGTTATTAGTATTCTCCATGACGGTTTGTTATCTTCTGGGGCAATTATCTTGCTTTAATTTAGGTCACTAATGATATTATGAGATAGTTTGATGATGGTGTAATTTCTTTTGATGTTGTGTTTGTTGCTCTTGCTTATATCAACTCATTGTGATTCCATAAAAGACTGAATTCTATACCCACTGAGGGAGGGTAGGGAGGGAAGCAGGAGGGGTTGAGAGGAGGAGGGAGGGAGCTGGGGATGCAGTGAATGGCAAGGCCCGGCGCTGGGACCTGGCGGCCGCGCTTCCAGCGTGAGGGTTTGCCCTGTCCTGTTCCGCTTCTCCCCCAGTGTGGGGACTGAAGGCTGGGAGATCACACCACACGGCTCAGTGTCCTGTCAGGTTTGAAATTATTTCTGACAGGCTACCAAAACAATTGGTCCCTCATTCCAGCAGCTTTTACACTAGTTGAAGTCTAATTTATAAGATAGATCATCCGCTTCAGTGATCTCATCTCATCTCCTCCTAAGCTACCTTATGCAGAGACCTCATTTGAGAAATACAAAGCTAGCCCAAAGCCCAACCCTTCAGAGCCCCCCACAAATGACCCCCTTGAAAGGGCAACTTGGAGGCCTCTATTGATTGTTGCTTAATGTAAATACTCTTCTTAGCACTCAGCTTTATTTTTTTTTATTGCATCTGAAACCGTGGTATTTATATGAAATGCATGCTTATTGGTGTTGTTTTAATAGAAACCAGCTCTGGAATGTGTCCATTCGGTCTACTCTCACCCTCGTTAATACTGAAGGAAGGCTGACTTTGTGTCAGAGAGATTGTTCCCGCTGTGGTGCAACCTGGGTCTCCTGCCAGGAGAGCTATTAGTAGAACGGTTTTGGAAATGAAATTCAGAATTCTCAGTGGGTTTTCTGGTTGGAAGGGAACCATATATTTTGAGACTATCTATAAGGTAAATGAAATATTTAAAACTTTAGAAATATTATTATATGGAGGGTACAATTTAGATAAAAATAGTATTTAGAAAATTATTTTGTTAGGAAAGAGATCATGTCCTTTGCAGAAACATAAATGGAGCTGGAAACCGTTATCCTCAGCAAACTAACACAGGAACAGAAAACCAAACACCACACGTTCTCACTTATAAGTGGGAGCTGAATGATGAGAACACATGGACACATAGTGGAGAACAACACACACTGGGGTCTGGCTGGGGGGTAGGGGAAGGGAGAGCATTAGGAAGAATAGCTAATGGATGCTGGGCTTAATACATAGGTGACAGGTTGATCTGCTCAGCAAACGACCATGGTACATGATTGCCTATGTAACAAACCTGCACATCTTGCACATGTACCCTGGAACTTAAAGGTTGAAGAGAGAAATAAAAAAGAAAATACTTGTATTATTTAGAGATGCTATTATTCAGAAATCGCACTCGGCAAATATTAGTCTATCTAACAACATTGAAAAGATAAAAGCCGAGCTGTTTACTTATACAGTCCATCCAAGGAAACTGTCAATTTCATACCCTACACCCCAACCCAAAATTGCTTAAAAGCTGTAAACAATGCAGTTCTGGGAGGATTCCAGCTAATGCACGTTTTCCAGCTTCTCTGGGATCACAGCGGTATACTACTACTCACGAGTGGTTTAAGCTCCTAGTCTAAAAACTGGCCAAGAAAGCCAGTTTCTCCACAATGATGCGGAAGCCATCAGCCCCATAACAGGCCCTGAGAACTCATGTTTCTATTTCCAAAGATTAGTTTGCCCACCTGCTGGGCCAAGTACACAATTAGGTATCTGGAAAGGTGGAGTGTTGTTATTTCTCTTGCTGATCTGTGGCCCAACATTGAGGTTATAAAAAATGACTGTCACTTCTGTGGATTCTGTTAGAGTTCTAGTAATTTAGTATTTATTTACTCCTTAGCTCTTAAAGGTGATGGGAGTAAAGTTCTCAATCCTCATTATTGGTGAAGTAAATATCTTCCATACTAGAAGTGTTAGTTTTTTATTTTAGAATTCTTCTCAGCATACACTTTTTTGATAAAGGCTTGGTTTTAGATAAAAAATAAAATTTTAAAAAATAAAAATAAAAATAAAGGAATTAGGATTATTGCCTAATATATGAACATATGAACAACATACATAGTGAATACGATATTTTTAAACCTAGAAAATAAACATGAAAGCTGAAAACCAAGGAAGGGGCAGCAACTTACAAGTGTCAGATATTCTGCTAGGCACTGAGGTTAAGTCTCTGATGAAATTTAATATTCTATAGGTGTGATCAGGTCAGATAAATTAGAGCTTGCCAATGAAAATGTGAAATAAATTGTAGAAGCATCACACACTTTTGAAAACTATTTACACTTAGCTAAATCACTGAATAGACCAGCATGATCTATTGACTATGCAAGGAGTTAACAGGCCTGGGTAACCATATGTTATTTGATTTTGGGAAATAGTACAGCAAAGTCACTTAAGATAATCTGCCTATGGTTCAATGGAGAGAGCATTCTAACAATTTCTTTATTTTTCACCTGGAAAAACTTCTCTCATTCAATTGCTTTTTTTATGACTACACTAGATATCTAAACATTGCACTTAAACCACAGGTGAAATTTTATAATTCTTTTATTTAAAAATCTTCTTAGGGCTGGTGGGGTTTTATTATTATTTTAGGCACTATCAAAAATATGGATAAAAGAGAAATCTCAAATTCTCTTTCCCTGGAACTTGTGAAGAAATGGAGATAATGTAAAAGATTGAAACAAACAAGAAAAAGATGAATACATCTTAATCTCTTGTGATTTGAGAAGGAGGCAAGATAACACGTTGAAAGCCCCACTAATCTGAGTTAAAGAAAGTTTGCTCCTCGTGAGGGCATTTTATGAATATCACTGTAATTTTTCAACAGGCCATTTCACCTCTCTGAACATCAACTGCTAGCTTAGAAAATGAATGAACTGGACTAACGAATATGTAAAGTCACTTTGAATTCTAAAGTGTTATGGTTCTTTTAAAATCAGTTGCAAAGTGAGATTGGACTAAACATATTACCTCACCACTCTTATTCATGGTGTCAATTCCCTAAGCCTTCCTATCTTTTAGAAAAGTTTTCTGTTTCCTTAATAATGTATTCCAGTACTAATACTAACGGCTTCATGTCAACAGGCGAGTCAAGCTAGAAAAAAAAAAACAAAAACAAAACAGGAAGTAGACACAGAAGTACTCTAAACCAGCTTGATTTTATGTAGTCTTGTTTAAAGAAAACTTCCAAATTCCAGCTGTGTACTGTTTAAATGTCTCCTTAAATGAAACTGACAGAGGGAGAATAGGAGCCAATTAGCAGGAGTTTCCTTTCCTTGCATCTGATAAGTTAACATCTGTGCCTTCTGATAAAGCCACTCTATTTTTTTTTTTAGTGGCATTTGCACTATTCATTAGTTCCCTTTTAGTACAAATAGCTGACTCCAAAAAATGCCCTGGGGCTACAAGGAATTGTTAGACAGGTGGTAGAGAGGCATCACCTGAGAAGAGAACCTCTCCAGCTATACATTTGAATTTCCACATAAACAATATACATTCAAATGGGAAAGAAAACTTTATTAGTCACATTGAGTATTTTAATATTTCCAGTGATTCACTTAATATAATGTAATAAGGTTATGATGATATCAATGATGATGGCAAGATTAATTACCAATTCACAGTTATCTGCTGCTTCCCTTTAAGGTACACAAAGTATTTAAGAAAATGCTGTTGTTGCTGCTGTTGTTGCTTCCTTATGATTGTGTGTCCCTGTTCAGACAGGAAATGTTTTTTTCTCTTACCCTCATTCTCAAATGTCAGGCCCTCAGGTTATATTTTTGTTTGCAGAATTCTCAGCCCTCCTCCAATTTTTCTGCCAATTTGCCCCCTGCTCTATCATATCAGACAATGTCCTCTGGAGCCTCCATCTGTCAGCAAGCACCTCTACCCTTCTGTTTCTGCACGTAATACTCCTTCCTCTTCTGTCTTAAAGGAATTCAGAAGACACCAACCAGTTCCCTTGTAGTCATCCTTTTTACTGAGAGGCTTCTGGTTCTCACAAGCCCAACACCTACTTACCATATGGACAATATGTAATGTTCGCTAAATCCTTGTGTAACAACCTCTTCTCTTAAAGGCTTCTGCACTGCAGTGATTTCACCAGAATCAGTCTATCTTTTTCCTCTATCTATCCACAGCCTCTTTGAGAAACACACGCCTCATCTCATTCTGACAAGATGTTAAGAGCTTTGGTCCAGAACTCCTTCATACCTTAAAGATTCTGAAATAATAGTCTTAATAATCTGCCATTACATAAGAGGAGATCCACTGTTTTTAATTAAAAGAAAACTTTTTATAGCAGGAACACTGCAAGAGTCTGCAAAGATGGGTTCCAATCATGGGAAGGGTCTTTAGCAGTCACCTACCAGTGCACTGTGACGTAGCACCCTTTTCCTGTCATTGCTGAACAGATAGTGATGGCCCAATATCTTCCACCCAGAGAGCACAAAAAATAACAAAAAAAGCTAAAAATTTATTTTTAAATTATGATGTGCTGACTTACTTATCTATATGGAGTCCAGACCACTGTGACGCCAACCATTGTAGCAGGAGGCAATTCATTATATATTATTTGCAGTGCTTCATTTGCAGTGAAAGCTTTCACTTATATTAGCATTTATTGGTCAGACAAAATATGTGGCATGATTGCTCTACCATTTGATTGCAAGCAGAGAGACGGTATAAAGTCATATGTGGGGTGGGCATACTGAACGTTGTATCAAGCAAATAAAAGCGGCAATATAAATTTCCATTCTTAAAATTTGAGCAACACTGGGGACCACCAGTGTGAAGAAATGTCAGCAGTTCCCCTCCACCCAAAATAAACCCCAAACTGGATAAAATTGTCAAAAACTACCACTTCACAGCTCTGTGAAATGCCATAGGTAAACAACAAATACAGAAGCATCTAGTCATGAAAAATTCTTGGGCTCCAGGTAAAAACAGTGGAGTCTGTTGCATTCTCACCTGGGGATGTCCCATTCTTCTTCTTCCCCAAGTCAGTTGAGATGGTAGTGCTACTAGGACAGGGCTGGTTGTAAAAATGAGCAACTCTGTTGCTGGAGGGGTTTAATTTGATTTGGCAAGGGGCAAAATCTTATACCCAGGGGCATTGTCAATGAAAGCAGCAAATTCAAAAGAAAATAAAAAGGGAAAACATGAAGGTGGGGTCCTGGTTGGGTAAGAAGTTCAATGGTGGACTAGTCAGAAATTTAACCAGGGGGTCCTGGAAATGAGAGGGCAAGAAAGGGACTAAGTAAGCTTTCTACACATGCCTGGCTGACTCAGAGTCTGTCGAGACAGTTCCAGGATGTCCCAGCAGAAGTAAACACTTGCACAAACATGAAATCTGCATGACATTTAAATGCAGGCCCCAAACCATACTCAGACCTGTCAGGAGAGGACAGAGTTTTACTGGCATGAGGTTTTTGAGCAAAGCCTCTGGCCAAATGATTGGCTAACTATGAAGCCATGCAGATGCATGTGTGATCTTTAGGATGCCAGGATAATAAATAAAAACAAGAATAAGAATAAAAAGAACTTGAACAGAGACACAGTGGGCCCACACTGTGAGGGGACAGTAAACACATATAGTCTAGACAAATTACTAAAGAGGAAAACAAGATGGAAAAAATAACAACTCTCAAAATCCAGAGTTGCCACAATAAATTGTCTAAAACTAATGTGTTTTTAGTAAAAAAAAAAAAAAATAGGATATACAACAATAGAGAAGTGTAACATACATAGGGAAAAAGTAGTCAGTAAAAAGTGTGAATGGGCAAAGATGTTGGTTTTAATAAAGACTTCGAAGCAGCTATTATATATGCATGCTAAAAAAATTAAAGAAAAATGTGATGAATCACAATAGTAGAAACTGTAAAATAAGTTTTAGAAATAGAAACTAAGTAGAAAGTCTTAAAAAGTGAAACTCTAAAACCAAATGGAAATTTTTAAGTTGAAAAGTACAGTAGCTAACATGAATAATTTATTACATGGACTCAACAAGCAGACTTAAGATGACAGAAGCAAGAATCTATGAACTTGAAAATAGAGCACTGGAAATTATTCTTTAAAGAAAAATGAATAGTCAGAGACTCGTAGGACCAGTAAAAGCCTGTCAACATGTAGGTGTAATGGGAGTCCTGGAAAAAAAGGAGGGAGGAAAGGGACAGAAAAAAGGTTTAAAGAATAAATTCTTATAATTTTCCAAATTGGATGACAAATGTTACTACAGGGAAGCTCAGTGAATCCAAGTAGGATAAATACAAAGATATCCACACCACATTATGGTTAAACTGTTGAAAGTCAAGGGCAAAGAGAAAATCTTAAAAGCAGCAAAAGAAAATGGACTCACTGCGTACAGAAGAACAGCAATATAATTAAAAGTTGCCTTTTTGTCAAAAATGATAGAGATCTAAAGGTAGTGGAGTGTCAAAATTAAACTTCTTTAAAAAGAAAAAGCAAAAACAAACTTGTCCACCACAAATTCAACAAAACTATCTTTCAAAAAGAAAAAATAAAGGCATTATATTGCCTGAGAAAATTGATTGCTGGCAGAATTGCTTTGCAAGAGATGTAAAAGAGAGTTCTACAGCCTGGAAAAGAATCACACTAAATGGTAATTCAAATCTAGAGGAAGAAATGAAGAACACTGAAAATGAAAAATACCTGAGAAAGTATAAAAGAATACATGGCTATCATTTTAAGAAGAATTTTTAAAATTTCTTTAGTAGCCATGGGCAAATATTATGACATTATATTTATGGCTTTATAAAATATATACATGTAATATACATGACAATTAGAATTTAAAAATGGGAGGAAAAGGAGCTACACTGGAACAAAACTGCTCTATTTTTCTGGAACTAAGCCAGTGCTAACCTGAGATACACTATGACAAAGTAAGAGGCATGCTGTAATGCCTAGGTCAAACTACTAGATTAACAGACATACAGTAATGAGACATTTTAAAATTGTGAAAAGTTAAGAGTCACAATACTCTCTTGTGCAAAATATGCATCTTTTACATAAAAGAAGGCAATAAAGGAGGAACAAAATTTAGGCATATAAAAATGAAATGGAAATAAGCAGTCATAATCCAACTATGACAATAAGCACATTAAATGTGAATGAACAAATCACTGTAATTAAAAAAACACAGATTGTAAGACTGGATTTAAAAAATCAGGATCTAACTGTCTCCTAGAGAAACACAATAGAATCATGGGCACGAATAGGTAGGATGTAAAAGCGTAGACAAATATATACCAAGCAAATAGTAGGTATAAGAGAGCAGAAGTATCTATATTAATATCAGAAAAAATAGTCACTAAAACAAAAATATTACTAGAGACAAAGTGAGACATTTCATAGTGATAAAAGGGTCAATTCGACTGGAACGTGTAATAATGGTAAATGTATACTCAAAAGGAAAACATCTAAAATAAATGAAGCAAAAATTCACTAAAACGAAAGGTAAGAAAGACAATTCAACAATTAGAATCAGAGTTTCAGTATTTCACTCTTAATATATAATAGAACTAGACAGAAAATAGTACACTCAAACAACACCTTGACTTAACTGTAGATTGACTTAACTCAGCAACAGCAAAATACACGTTCTTTTTATAACACACATAGAAGTCTCTAAAGTAGACCAACTACAGATTTAAAACAACTCTTTTTTTTATTATACTTTAAGTTTTAGGGTACATGTGCACAATATGCAGGTTTGTTACATATGTATACATGTGCCGTGTTGGTGTGCTGAACCCATTAACTCGTCATTTAACGTTAGGTATATCTCCTAATGCCATCCCTCCCCCTCCCCCCACCCCACAATAGGCCCCGGTGTGTGATGTTCCCCTTCCTGTGTCCATGTGTTCTCATCATTCAATTCCCACCTGTGAGTGAGAGCATGAGGTGTTTGGTTTTTTGTCCTTGCGATAGTTTGCTGAGAATGATGATTTCCAGCTTCATCCATGTCCCTACAAAGGATGTGAACTCATCATTCTTTATGGCTGCATAGTATTCCATGGTGTATATGTGCCACATTTTCTTAATCCAGTCTACCGCTGTTGGACATTTGGGTTGGTTCCAAGTCTTTGCTACAGTGAATAGTGCCACAATAAACATACATGTGCATGTGTCTTTATAGCAGCATGATTTATCGTCCTTTGGGTATATACCCAGTAATGGAATGGCTGGGTCAAACTGTATTTCTAGTTCTAGATCCCTGAGGAATCGCCACAGTGTCTTCCACAATGGTTGAACTAGTTTACAGTCCCAACAACAGTGTAAAAGTGTTCCTATTTCTCCACATCCTCTCCAGCACCTGTTGTTTCCTGACTTTTTAATGATCGCCATTCTAACTGGTGTGAGATGGTATCTCATTGTGGTTTTGATTTGCATTTCTCTGATGGCCAGTGATGATGAGCATTTTTTCATGTGTCTTTTGACTGCATAAACGTCTTCTTTTGAGAAGTGTCTGTTCATATCTTTTGCCCACTTGTTGATGGGGTTGTTTGTTTTTTTCTTGTGAATTTGTTTGAGTTCTTTGTAGATTCTGGATATTAGCCCTTTGTCAGATGAGTAGATTGCAAAAATTTTCTCCCATTCTGTAGGTTGCCTGTTCACTCTGATGGTAGTTTCTTTTGCTGTGCAGAAGCTCCCTAGTTTAATTAGATCCCATTTGTCAATTTTGGCTTTTGTTGCCACTGCTTTTGGTGTTTTAGACATGAAGTCCTTGCCCATGCCTATGTCCTGAATGGTATTACCTAGGTTTTCTTCTAGGGTTATTATGGTTTTAGGTCTAACATTTAAGTCTTTAATCCATCTCGAATTAATTTTTGTATAAGGTGTAAGGAAGGGATCCAGTTTCAGCTTTCTACATATGGCTAGCCAGTTTTCCCAGCACCATTTATTAAATAAGGAATCCTCTCCCCATTTCTTCTTTTTGTCAGGTTTGTCAAAGATCAGATAGTTGTAGATATGTGGCATTATTTCTGAGGGCTGTGTTCTGTTCCATTTGTCTATATCTCTGTTTTGGTACCAGTACCATGCTGTTTTAGTTACTGTAGCCTTGTAGTATAGTTTGAAGTCAGGTAGCGTGATGCCTCCAGCTTTGTTCTTTTGGCTTAGGATTGACTTGGCAATGTAGGCTGTGCATGCTGGCTCATGCCTGTAATACCAACAATTTGGGAGGCCAAGGCGCATGGTTCACTTGAGGTCATGAGATTGAGGCCAACATGGTGAGACCCCTTCTCTACTAAAAATACAAAAATTAGCCAGGAGTGGTGGTGAGTGCCTATAATCTCAGCTACTTGAGAGGCTGAGGCAGGAGAATTGCTTGAACCTGGGAGGCAGAGGTTGTGGTGAGAGAGCCGAAATCACGCCACTGCACTTCAGCCTGGGTGACAGAGCAAGACTCCGTCTCAAAACAACAATGACAAAAAACAGAATCAAACAAAACAAACAAGCAAACAAACAAAAACTCTTAAAAATGATTAAAAGAATTGAAATAGCCAAAGTATCTTTCCCAACTACAATAAAATTGGAACTGAACAACAGAAAGAATATTGGGAAATCCCTAAATATTTACAAATTAGACAATACAATTCTAAATAATACCAAAGAAGTCACAGAGAATTGGAAAGTATTTTGACCTAAATAAAAACAAAACTCAATACATCAAAATCTGTATTACATGCTGCAACATGGATGAACCTCAAAAACATTATATTAAGTTAAAGAAGCCAGATGCAAAAAAAATTGCATATTACCTGATTCCGTTTGAATGAAGTATCTGCAAAACTCAAATTTAAAGAGACAGTATTCAGATTAGTAGTGTTGGGGGCTGGGGTGTGAGGGGAACATGTTGGGTAGGTACAGAGATTGACCACAAAAGGGCATGAGGAAACTTTCTGGGGTGATGGAAATACTTTAAAACTAGATGTGGTGAGAGCTGCACAACTCTCTAAACTCACTAAGAGTTATTCAATCGTACATTTACAGTAGGTTTATTTGATAGTGTGTGAATTGTACCTCAATAGAGCTGTTAAATACACAAACAAATGTATTGAATAAGTTTATAACATGGTCAAAATCTGGAAAATTTGTTTCATAATAATTTGGCATACTTTTACTTATTTCCAAGAAAAAAAATCCCTATAAATCTTTATATTTAAAACAAAGTCCTAGACTTAAAATGTCCTAAACTACAAAGCCCCATTCTTTCTAGAGTAAAACACAGTATAGCTATAGCATTTCAAGCATTCAAAACAGGTCACTACCTTTTGTGTGTTCCTGCATACATGGATAGGTAGAGGCTAGTCAATTTAAGACCAATAACTGACTGGCAACTTGGAGGAGTTTTTCTGAATCTGAACTGGGCACAAAAATTGAATCACATATTCTTTAAATATTTTTGTTTCAATTTAAAGCACTTAAACAAAAAATAATTCTGCAATAACTATGCCACAATCATTTCAGTGTTACATTGGTTATTGATGTTCAGGTCTACTTATTGGAGGTTCCTACTATTTTCCTGGAATAGCCACAGACAAAATGAAATTATTGCAAGTTCTTGCTTTGGTTTTATTAAGGTAGAACATGAACTGTGCATTAATTTAAAAAACTAATCTTTCTAGATTTTTATTAATTTTCCTTATATGTGACAGCAAAAATTAGAACTTACTATTTTCTAGACATTTCAAAAAACAGTCAATTGTGTTTTTAAAGAAATATCTTGTCTATCTCTCTTTCGTGCTCATGTTTTTTTTTTTTCTATTTACATGCTACTTAATTAAAGTTTATGTTGTAAAACAAAACCCACTGATATAGAAAGATATGGAAACAAAAATAAATTGAGGCAAACATAGAATTGAGCTGGTGGAAGCCAGAGTGTACAGGTTTTTTAATTCATCTGGCTAATAAGGTAAATGGATATTTTTTTGTAGCAAGCACTTGCAAAAGGTGTTATAGACTGTTTAGCTTTCATCTTGCTCCCCCACGTTCTCTGTGGAACTCCTTTCCAGCCCTTGTATCAGTTATATATTGCCACAATGAGGCTGCACAACAGCTGCAAAACTTCAATGCCATATAAAAATAAGCATTGATTCCTCACTCATCTGGAGCCAGTGAGGGTAGGCTAGACTGCTCTATCGATCTTTATTGAGTTCTTCATGCTATTGACTGGTCTCCAGTGACCTTCACTGGTTCAAGTGGGGCAACTCAGCCCTGTCTGCTCTGAATGTCTCATCCACCAACAAGCTAGCCTATATGTTTTTGGAGGGGACAAAGGCAGAGGAGCAAGAAAGAAACAGCCTAACCTTTTTTTTCAACCTTTGCTTTGTGTCTAATTTTCTAACATTCCATTGGCAAAGCAAGTCATGTAGTTGAGCCTGGAGCCAAGTTGTGGTTC
>NW_026652392.1:83479-84388 GCF_009828535.3 Hylobates moloch | reverse complement strand
GACATCTCTTTTTCTTGGTTTTATGTTTTGTTCTTGTTGTTTTATTTATTTTTATTTTTTCTTTTCTTTATTTCTTTTAATAATGGAAATGTGTTCAGATAGAAATTCACAATTACTGCTTTAAGAATACCAGCCCTGTCAGTGCCAGTGGGAAATCTGGTTCTGTGTTGTTTTTTTTTCTGAGATGTAGTCTCCCTCTGTCACCCAGGTTGGAGTGCAGTGGCAGGATTTTGGCTCACTGCAACCTCCAGCTCCTGGGTTCAAGCAATTCTCCTGCCTCAGCCTCTGGAGTAGCTGAGATTATAGGCACCCACCACCACACCCAGCTAATTTTTATATTTTTATTAGAGATGGGGTTTCACCATGTTGGCCAGGCTGGTATGGAACTCCTGACCTCAGATGATTCACCTGCCTCAGCCTCCCAAAGTGCTGGGATTACAGGCATGAGCCACTGCGCCCAGCCCTCATTCTGTTTTCTTGAAGATGGTTTCAATATGTCCATGTGCTTGCAGGATTGGAATATTTCACCCCTCACTGGTGAGGGACAAATCTGTGATGTCTCTCTTATTCATTGAAACCAAGTGCTGTGCCTTACAATGGCCTTGAGACGACTGATTGGTCTTCACTTTTAATTGAAAAGTACTTTAGGATATTGAAAAGTACTTTAGGACATGGAAAAGTAAATCCAAAGAGGCTTTTCTTTTACCTTTTGTGCTTTTCTCTAGAAGTGCAAATAATCTACCACTACTCAAGGATGAAGAAACATTTGGGTCACTCTATCTTTTCTTCCACATGTAGAAAATATTGGGGCTTTATTTCTTTTTATATATATATATATAGTTTGTATATATAGTTTATATATAGAGAGTTTATATAGATATAGTGTATATATATATATATATATATATA
>NW_026652392.1:62532-83400 GCF_009828535.3 Hylobates moloch | reverse complement strand
TTTTCTGAGATGGAGTCTCACTCTGTCTCCCAGGCTGGAGTACACTGGCATGATTTCGGCTCACTGCAAACTCGACCTCCCGGGTTAAAGCCATTCTCCTGCCTCAGCCTCCCGAGTAGCTGGGATTATATAACATATATATAATATATATAACATATGTATGTTATATATGTAAATGTGGAACTGCTAGGTTAAAGCAATCTGCTGCCTTGGCCTCCTAAAGTCTTGGGATCACAGGCTGAGCTGCTGCGCCAGCCTGCATCTTTATTTATTTAGTTCAATTGTGTCTCCCTCTGTTTCTGCACATCACGTGACCACCTGAGCAAACATCTCCCCGTGATCTTCGAAGCGATAATGAATCTTGTTTTATTGGTGTACCTCTTTAGGCTTTGAGCCTGAGAGAATGACAAGCGTCTTAGAATATTTCATTTAGAAAATAAATTTTTGCTCTTCTAATGTTCCAGAAATTTTACTTCTGTTGAAAAGAGGGCCATAAGATGCAATTCTAATAAATGTATTTCTGGGAATGTAGAGAAATACTTTTAAAAGACTCTGTTCTAGATCTGGCATGTCATTGATGTCATCGTTGCCTGACCGCTTTCTAGGAGACTGGAGTCAAAGGCCGTGAGTCAGCCATAATGGCAGCTGAAGAAATTAATGAGGACTATCCAGTAGAAATTCACGAGTATTTGTCAGCGTTTGCGAATTCCATTGATGCTATGGATGAGATGCTGAAGAACTTGGTGTCTGTTTCTAGAAATGAGTTGTTGCAGAATTTGGACCCACTTGAACAAGCAAAAGTGGATTTGGTTTCTGCATACACATTAAATTCAATGTTTTGGGTTTATTTGTCAACTCAAGGAGTGAATCCTAAGGAACATCCAGTAAAGCAGGAATTGGAAAGAATCAGAGTATATATGAACAGAGTCAAGGAAATAACATACAAGAAAAATGCTGGCAAGCTGGACAGAGGTGCAGCTTCAAGATTTGTAAAAAATGCCCTCTGGGAACCAAAACTGAAAAATGTATCCAAAGTTGCCAATAAAGGAAAAAGTAAAAGTTAACTTTTTGGTTTTGATGTACTCATATTCAAAAAGTACATCATTTTTTTTTCCCACAAACTAATTCTGTGGCAGTGCAAGTTTTAAATGTATTCCTTATTGAATTAATATGTAAATTTACAGTAAATTTGTAAAGCTCAATGCTTTCCTCTCCAAAGATTGTTATCTTTATTGATTTGCACTATGAGGATTTTAACATTGCGATATATTTTATATTTACAATTTACCATCTCTTTTGAAGAGACTCTTATTTCTTTGTATAGGTCAGTCTTGCAAGTACCACTTTCTAAGCAACTGTAAAATTTAAGTGAAATATTCTTTGTAAATATTTGTACTATTTTCAATGACATAACACACTTATACCGTCCACAGACACATATAAAATACTCAATAAAAGCCATTTAATGCAGCTGATTGGATGTAGCTCCAGATAGTTAGTTACTTCCCCAATTCATTGTCTATTTCTTCTTTCTCTTAATAATTTTGAGCTTATCAGTTGTAGCAAAAGCACACACTATTTTTCCTCTGTAGTACTGTAGACAACTGAAATGATCTCTTGGTAGAAGTTTTATTCCAGTCATTGCTTTATTGTATTTTATTTTTTATTTTAGATTCAGAGTTTCATGTGCAGGTTAGTTACATGGATATATTTGTACATAGTGCAAATCAATTGTCCTGAAGTTTGGGCTTTTATTGATCCTGTCACTCAAAAAGTGAACTTAGTATCCTATAGACAGCTTTTCAAACCTTCCTCCGCTCCCTTCCTCCTCCTCTTTTGGAGTCCCCAGTGTCTTTTGTTCTCATCTTTATGTCTGTGTATACCCATGGTTTAACTCCGAGTTATAAGTGAAAATATGCAATACTTGGTTTACTGTTTCTGCTTTAATTTGCTAGAATAATGGTTTCTAGCTGCATCCATGTTGCTGCAAAGTCTATGATTTAATTCTTTTTATGGCTGTGTAGTATTCCATTGTGTATATGTACCACATTTTCTTTATCCAGTGTACCACTGATGGGCACCTAGGTTGGTTTCATGTCTTTACTCTTGTGAATAGTGCTGTGATAAGCATACAAATGCAGGTGTCTTTTGGGTAGAATGTTTACTTTCCTTTAGGCATATATCTAGTAGTGGGATTGCTGGGTGAATGACGATTCTGTTTTTATTTTTCTGGTTTGTTTGAGACCGGGTTTCACTCTTGTTGCCCAGGCTGGAGTGCAATTGGTGCGATCTTCCTCACTGCAACCTCTGCCTCCCGGGTTCAAGCAATTCTCCTGCCTCAGCCTCCCGAGGAGCTGGGATTACTGGCGTGCACCATAATGCCCGGATAACTTTGTATTTTTAGTAGAGACAGGGTTTCTCCATGTTGGTCAGGGTGGTCTCAAACTCCTGACCTCAGGTGATCTGCCCACCTCTACCTCCCAAAGTGCTGGGATTGCAGGGATGAGCCACCACGCCTGGCCAGAGCAGCCTCTTTCGTCACATGCTTACTGGGTCCCAAGTGGAAGTGCCCCTGCCTCATCTGCAACAGTGCACTGGGGAGGGGAGTTGAGAGGCAAGAGGTGACACCCTCTCCATGTCCATTCCCAGGCTCTTATGGTGACCCCTTTAGTGACTAGTGCTACGGCCATGTTTCTTTTGTTCCAAAGGGGGCTTTGATGGGCTGCATTTCCCCAACCTTGAGTGGACTGCACTGAGGGTTATGACACCAAGGGATCCGCAACTCCTCAGTGACCTCTCTCTGGTCCCCTGTGCTTGCTGGAGTCAAGTGGGTTGTGGGGTATGTCTGTGGGCACTTAGGCAATGCAGTGGCACCAGTGGTGTACAACTGTTATGGTACCTGTGACCTGGGGTTTTCAGCCCTGCAAGTGACTGTGAGGCCTGCCCAGCTCATGCTCTTCTGACCTGGTGAGTCTCCCTCTGGCATCTGCAGTGGCAGCAGGCCCAACTGGCTAGGCTTGTTCTCAGCTGTCTGCATCCAGGTTGCTGAACTGTTCCAGGCATTCTCAGCCATGACACCCCATGGGTGAGAAGCCTTGGCTATCAGGCCATGCCCTTCCCGGTCCAGTCTTGCAAAGGGAGGGGCACCCAGCTCCCATGCTGGCACACGGACCCGCACAGCACTCTTCTCTGTGCAGTGCAGTGGAGGTGTGCTGCGGGCATCCTTCTGTGAGACTGACCAGGTGGACACTCTTGGGAGGGGCTGGGAGGTAGTGGGAGTGAGGTGGTGGGGGAGTGAGGTCCAGATGCACCTCAGTCCCATGCTCAGTGCAAGACGAAGCATCTTCGGAAATCAGCATTTATGGTTGTGTTTTGCTACCACGGCACAGCCCAGTGAAGCCTTCTGGGCTTTGCTCAGTTTCAAGCTGTGCCTCTGCTTGTTCTCCAGGCCGCTCTCCCTGGAAGTCCAAACGTCTATGGGGATCATGGGAACTCCTGTAGCTAGGATCACAGGGGTCCACTGAGGGAATGTGATGCCTGAAGTTCCTTCATCACCACCTCCTTAGATCTGGTCCAGGTCCGGGGACTAGTCCTGGCACCCGGCAACTCCGAGTAGGCTGTGAGCTTCCTCCCTCTAAAACCATGGTGTATATGTGGCCTCTCCATTGAACCTCAGTGTTTTCTGAAGAGATGTTTGAATTGTGAAGGCTTACTCAATACTTTGGTTCCTCTTCATGGACAAAGTACCCTCCAGTGGCTTGGAGTTGTCCATGTTGCCTCTTTTTGCTTTAAACCAATGGTGTGATGGTCATAACCCAGGTTTGAGTATATATATAGTTGTTGTTAGGATGTGGGCCTGTATGTTTTTATTTCCTTATTTAAAATGAGAAAAGATATCTGTATATCTGTAGGTCTTACCTTACAATGATGTATTCTTTCTTTCTTTCTTTTTTTTTTTTTTTTTGAGATGGAGTCTTGGTCTGTCGCCCAGGCTGGAGTGCAGTGGCATGATCTCGGCTTACTGTAAGCTCTCCCTCCCGGGTTCATGCCATTCTCCTACCTCAGCCTCCCTAGTAGCTGGTACTACAGGTGCCTGCCACCAGACCCAGCTAACTTTTTTGTATTTTTAGTTGAGACGGGATTTCACCACGTTTCCCGGGATAGTCTCTATCTCCTGACCTCGTGATCCACCCTCCTCGGCCTCCAAATGTGCTGGGATTACAGGCGTGAGCCACCGCGCCGGGCCAGTGATGTATTCTTTCTGTTCCATTTCCTTCGCCCTCTTAAGCAAAATATTTCTTTCTGAACTCATTTCTTTCTTCATATACCCTATGTATAATATATACCCTACATGTAATATGTATCCTATGTACAATATATACCCTATGTACAGTACCAGCTAAGAGCAGGTGAGTCATGATAGTTATATTCTGCTTTCATTATTTTCCTCACTTCTGCCTTCCAGGTATTCACAACTGACATAGATTTACCAAAAATTTTCAGTGGCATAAGATGGGCTGCCATTTTTTTTTTTTTTTTTTTTTGAGACGGAGTCTCTGTTGTCCCGCCTGG
Source organism: Hylobates moloch (assembly GCF_009828535.3). Classification (NCBI taxonomy): domain Eukaryota; kingdom Metazoa; phylum Chordata; class Mammalia; order Primates; family Hylobatidae; genus Hylobates; species Hylobates moloch. The sequence goes on along the minus strand of NW_026652392.1, from coordinate 78,828 downwards.
AGCGCAGTGGTGCTACCTTGGCATTCCAGGTAGCACTTCCCAGGTTCAAACAATTCTCCGCCTCAGCCTCCTGAGTAGTTGAAACTGCAGGCATGTGCCACCACGCTAGGCTAATTTTTGTATTTTTAGTAGAGATGGGATTTCGTCATGTTGGCCAGGCTGGTCTCAAACTCCTGACCTCAAGTGATCTGCCCACCTCAGCCTCCCAAACTGTTGGTATTACAGGCGTGAGCCACCGTGCCCAGCCCATCTGCCATCTTTCTAGGATTTGAAAAAGTTTTATATCACCCATGGCCTATCTCCAGTGACAAATCTACCCATGTAAGTTTTCCTATTATGCCATTTTACCAAAATAAACAATGGGATGATTGTATCCATCAGAGTATCAACCAAGAAAGAGAACTAGTATGTATTTAGAGATTTGTTGCAAGGAACTGGCTTATGTGATTGTAAAGAATCACTTGAGAAAGTCCAAAGTCCATAGGAAAAGTTGGGCAAGAGCTGATCCTGTTGTTCATAGGCAGAATTTTTTTATAGAAGACTCAGTTCTGCTTTGAAGGCCTTTTTTCCAACTGATTAATTCAATAATCAGGACCACTTATTGAAAGTCAAGTGGGCCAGGCGTGGTGGCTCACACCTGTAATCCCAGCACTTTGGGAGGCTGAGGTGGGCAGATCTCCTGAGGTCAAGAGTTCGAAAGCAGCCTGGCCAACATGGAAAACTCTGTCTCTACTAAAAATACAAAAATTAAGGCCGGGCGCGGTGGCTCACGCTTGTAATCCCAGCACTTTGGGAGGCCGAGGCGGGCGGATCATGAGGTCAGGAGATCGAGACCACGGTGAAACCCCGTCTCTACTAAAAATACAAAAAATTAGCCGGCCGTGGTGACGGGCGCCTGTAGTCCCAGCTACTCGGAGAGGCTAAGGCAGGAGAATGGCGTGAATCCGGGAGGCGGAGCTTGCAGTGAGCTGAGATTGCGCCACTGCACTCCAGCCTGGGCGACAGAGTGAGACTCCGTCTCAAAAAAACAAAAACAAAAACAAAAACAAAAACAAAAATTAGCCAGGCATGTTGGCACGTGCCTGTAATTCCAGCTACAAAGGAGGTGGAGGTTGCAGGGAGCTGAGATCATGCCACTGTGCTCCAGCTTGGGCAACAGAGTGAGACTGTCCAAAAAAAAAAGTCATCCGCTTTAGGTAGGTGGCTGAGGAACATGACAAAACCAGTGAATCCATGAGCATGGGCCCATTGCTATACTTTACTTGCTAGGAAGTGAGCTCCTTGGTTGGAAGCAATGTTGTATGGAGTACCATGACAGCAGATAAGGTATTGTGTCAGTTTACAGATAATTCTTTTGGCTGAAGTATTGGGTGCAGGGAAGGCAAAAGCATATGCAGCATGTCTATTCCAGTAAGAACAAACTTCATTCCTTCTACAATGGTAGTGGTCTAATGTAATTATTTTTCCTCTAGATATAGCTTATCACCCTGGGTGATGATGCCATACTGTGGACTCAGTGTTAGCTTCTGATGCTTTCTGTGGGTTTGATTAGGAGTGTCCAATGGTGATAAATTGCCACAGTTAGTGATGAACCCAGTGCCCTCTCTATTACTGGAACTGGTCATTAGTGCTTTTAAAGTTTTTTTTTTTTTTTTGAGATGGAGTCTTGCTGTCACCCAGGCTGGAGTGCAGTGGAGCGATCTCAGCTAACTGCACCCTCTGCCTCCGGGCTCAAGCGATTCTTATGCGTCAGCCTCCTGAGTAGCTGGGATTACATGTGCCCACACCGCACCTGGCTAATTTTTGTGTTTTTAGTAGAGACAGGGGTTTCACATGTTGGTCAGGCTGCTCTTGAACTCCTGACCTCGTGATTCACTTGCCTTGGCCTCCCAAAGTGTTGGGATTACAGTCATGAGCCACTGTGCCTGGCCAGTGCCCTTAAAGTTTATTTGATTAGAGAACCAATTTCAGAAACCCAGAATCAATTCAGAAAACTCATCTATAACATTCTTTGTTATACAGCCACTGACTGTACCAATATCTGTGTCAGTCAAAGTTCAACCAGAGTAACAGAATCAGTTTTCAAGGAAATTGACTTACACAATTGTGGGTACTGACTAGGCAGGAAGGAAATCTGTAGGGAAAGGTATGCTGACACCCTCAGGCAGGAGCTAAAGTTGCTCTCCAGTCCCACCCACATTACAATGAATAATCTGTTTTGGGTAAAGCCAATTGTTTTTATATATTAATGAGACACGCAAAATGCATTTATAGCAACACCTGCATTCATGTTTGATGGATAAACTACAAAGCTTAGACTAGCTAACTTGACATATGGCCAGACCACCACGTTGATGATGGAATAAAATAAGTTGCAGGAAAACCTGAGGAGAATGTGAAAAGTACAAAGTAAGGCGAGACTCTCCATTCATTAAATAACATGGCCAAGCCAAAATAATTAATAAATAAAAGAACCTGAACACAGAGAAGAAAATGCTTAAATATGTGGAAACTAGAGAGCAGAGAACCAAAGTCATATTTGGAAAAGTATCATGATAGATGCAAAATTACCTAGTAGAATCTGTACTTCTACTTAAAATTCAATTTACCCTTAATCTAATTACTTCAAAATCCTTTTAAGTGGTTTTAAATATTTAATGAAGGGATTCAGTAGAAAGGTATTTAAGAACTGGGTGTGGCCCGGCTCAGTGGCTCATGCCTGTAATCCCAGCACTTTGGGTGGCCAGGCGGGCGGATCACCTGAGGTCAGGATTTGGAGAGATGGGTGGGCCACCCTGAATTTTGTTGGGCCACCCTGAGTTTTGTTGTATCTTGTGTCTCTGGCAGTTGTTCTGTGAAGCCACTAGACTCTGGAATCCAGGCCACCCTTCCCAGTATGGATTTGGCCAAAAGCTCAAATGGTAAGTCCCTGTCAGCCTGCTGGCTGTTCTCTATGTTGATGCCAAAGGGCTTGTTTGTTTTCTAGAGTTTATGAAAGTTTAAATCACGGCTGGGCGCAGTGGCTCATGCCTGTAATCCCATCACTTTTGGAGGCCGAGGTGGGAGGATCACCTGAGGTCAGGAGTTCGAGACCAGCTTGGCCAACATGGTGAAAGCTCATCTCTACTAAAAATACAAAAATCAGCTGGGCGTGGTGATGGGCATCTGTAATCCCAGTTACTTTGGAGGGTGAGGCAGGAGAAGTGCTTGAACCCAGGAGGTGGCGGTTGCAGTGAGCCAAGATCGCGCCATTTCACTCCAGCCTGGGTGACAGAGAAAGACTACCTGTTTTATTAATTTTACGCATTTTTCTAATTCTGTTGCTTTCTATTTTCTTGCATGTACTATTGTGGAATTTCTGTAAGCTTTTGCTCTGTATACTTAGATCATTGCCTATATTTCCTAAAAGATGAATTTACACTTATATGTATCCTTACTAGCATGACTTAAGATATGTTGCTAAAGTAAAAACATAGAGTCATCAATGGATATATTGGCTTTCCATCTGAAATAATGCCAGCAATTTTAATCTATAAGCACATTCTTCATACTCTTTTATTCCTTTTTGTCTTTGCTAGGCTCACTAGAAAGAGAGGCCCGGCGAAAGAGGATTGTTTTGAACCAGCGTCAAAAAGATACCCTCCAGGCATGGTTTGAAAAGAATCCCTATCCTGGTATAGCTGCCAGGGATCAACTGGCCAAAGAAATTGGCATTCCAGAGCCTAGAATTCAGGTAGGCATTTGGTTTCTATTTCTTTTCTTTCAAAGTTAAGTAAAGAGAAAAGCTAGGCTAAGCACTTTCAAGCAATTCTCTTAGGTTTCCTATTTTGCCATGAAGTTTATTCCTGTTAGGTAGTGAAAAAAATAAAACAAGAGGAATAACTCTGTGTATATCTTTTTTTTCTTTCTGAGACAGGATGTCACTCTGTCACTCAGACTGGAGTGTAATGGCTCAATCACAGCTCATTGTAGCCTCAACTTCCTGGGCTCAATCAATCCTACCATTTCAGCCTTCTGCGGAGCTGGGACTACAGGCACATGCCAGCATGACTGACTAATTTTTTTTTTTTTTTGAGACTGAGTCTCACTCTGTTGTCCAGGCTGGAATGCAGTGGCGCAATCTCGGCTCACTGCAGCCTCCATCTCCGGGGTTCAAACGATTCTGCTGCCTCAGCCTCCTGAGTAGTTGGGACTACAGGCATGCACCACCACACCTGGCTAATTTTCATATTTTTAGTAGAGACAGGGCTTCGCCATGTTGGCCAGGCTGGTCTGGAACTCCTGACCTCAGGTGATCCAACTGCCTCGGCCTCCCAAAGTGTTGGGATTACAGGCGTGAGCCACTGCACCCCGTCCCAGCTAATTTAAAAAAGTTTTTGTATAGATATGGTCTTGCCATCTTGCTGAGGCTGGTCTGAAACTCCTGGGCTCAAGCAATCTTCCCACCTCAGTTTCCCAAAGTGCTGAGATTATAGGTGTGAGCCACCACATGTGGCCCTAATTTTTTTTAAGCTAATGTCCCTAATTTGATTCATACACAAGAAATTCTATATTGAGTTATTTTGAATAAAATTATTGATGCAATAATTAAACTAAGATAATTTTTTAACTTATTAAAGAGATAAGGCATATAATTGTCCCAAGTGGGACGGTATTTAAACCAATGAAGATAAGTGGATATGTCTTTTTAGGAGTAAAAATTGAGTTCAGGTGTTAGCATCTAATATCCAGTCTCTGATTAATTGGCTATAATGACCTCAATTTTTTGAAAATGCTCAAGAGGATAAAATTTTCTTATATTTTTATTTGCCTGATGGGTTCATCCTGCCTACTGTGCAGATGAAACCAATTCACTGAGACCAACGCATTGCAATAAAGAATTTAATTGACATGAGGTTGGCCACACCACGTGGAGATGTAGTTATTACTTAAATCAACCTCCCTGAAAATTCAGAGGCTAGGATTTTTCAAGGATAGTTTGGCAGGTAAGGGAACGGATGTACCTGATTAGGTGGGGATGTAATCATAGGGGTGTGGTTCTGTGCTGAGTCTGCATCTGCATCTGGGTGGGTCCACAGGATGGCTGGCAGTCTGGGTGGAGCTATCAGTTGTCAGAAGCGCAAAAACCTGTAAGACATCTCAAAAGGCCAATCTTAGGTTCTACAATAGTGATGTTATCTGGAGGAGTAATTGGGGAAGTTGTGACCTGTGGAATAATGGCTGGTAATCCTTTAGGCCTGCACATCAGCAGAATTCAGGCTCCTCTTATCCTCCTATCCTGGTGGTCTTTCATTAGCTTTACAAAGGCAGTTTTGGGGAAGGGCTATTATCATTTAAACTATAAACTAAATGTCTCCCAAAGTTAGCTTCGCCCAAGCCCAGGAATGCCTAGGGATAGTTTGGAGGTTAAAGGTAAACTGGGCTGGGTGTGGTGGCATGCACCTGTAGTCTCAGATACTTGGGAGGTTGAGGTAGGAGAGTAGCCTGAGCCTGGGAGGCAGAGGTTGCAGTCAGCCAATATTGCACCACTGCACTCTAGCCTGGGCCACAAAGCAAGACCCTGTCTCAAAAGTAGATAAATTAATTAATAAAGGCAAGGTGGGGCTGGTTAGTTCAGATCTCTTTCACTGTCATAATTTTGTCATTGTTATAATTTTTGCAAAGACAGTTTCATGTTAGATGATCTGTTCTGGGTATGGGAGATAGGGTTTACTCAAATTCCGGTAATAAAATTGCTGCATGTGAGAACACCTGGTGATTGGCTGCCTGAGAGGTACTGAGCTCGTTGGAACCTATGGTGAGAAGGAAAGGCCAGGAAACAATGTAAGGTGCTGTTAGCTCTCATACGGTATTCATAAAAGTATTCATTAGTTTAGATTCCAGCTGTGTGTAAGACTTTTTATCTAAAAATATTTTGATTAATTAATTTAGACAGCAGATATAGGCTTTGAGCACAATGCTTGGGAATTAAAAGCAGCTCAATAGTGTTGATGAAAAGAGTTAAACTCTAAAATATTTTGTATTTTTTGTTTTGTTTTTGAACTTTTTGGGGTTTTTTTCTTATTTTCCTTTTTCTTCTTTTTTCTTTTTCTCTCTTTTCTTTTTGATTTTTCTTTTTTTGAGACGGAGTTTTTGCTCTGTTGCTCAGGCTGGAGTGCAGTGGCACGATCTTGGCTCACTGCAACCTGCACCTCCTGGATTCAAGCAATTCTCCTGCCTCACCCTCCCGAGTAGCTGGGATTACAGGCGCCCGCCCCCAGGCCCGTCTCTACTAAAAATACAAAAAATTAGCCGGGTGTTGTGGTGCCCACCTGTAATCCCAGCTACTCGGGAGGCTGAGGCACGAGAATTGCTTGAACCCAGGAAGCGGAGGTTGCAGTGAGCCTAGATGGCACCATTGCACTCCAGCCTGGGCAAGAGAGTGAGACTTCATCCAAAAAAAAAAAGATAATAAATAAATATATAAATACATAAATAAAAGATAAAAATAAATAATGCATTTTAATTAGCATTTAATGAGCAGTGAGGATGACTGGAGATCACTTTCGTGACCAGCTTGGTTTTGGTTGGCTTCTTTACTGCAGGCTGTTCTATCAGTAAAGTCTTTGTGACCTGTATTTTGTGCTGACTTCCATCTCTCATCCTGTGACTGAGAATGCCTGACTACCTGGGAATGCAGCCCAGTAGGTCTCAGCCTCATTTTAACCAGCCCCTATTCCAGATGGAGCCACTCTGGTTCAAACATCTCAGACAACAGGAGAAACGACATACAGATTTATTTAACATGTACACAGGAGCCTTCAGAATGAAGACCCAACTTCCCAGAGAGTTACAGAAACTTATATACCATCCTGAGGCCACTAAAGAATATAGACTTGGAGCATGGTCCGAAACAAGTAAATCAGGTCTAGTGGCAAGACAGGTTGAGAGAGAAAGGAAGAAGGTGGACTAGCAAAGTTGGCCTTGTTATATGGATGATACCTCCCTCAAAGAGAATAGATGGTAAACCATTGTTTTTTGTTTTGTTTTGAGACAAGACCGCCATCTGTCACCTAGGCTGGAGTGCAGTGGTGTGATCGTTGCTTACTGCAGCCTTGACCTCTCAGGTTCAATCAATCTGTCCACCTCAGCCTCCTGAGTAGCTGGGACTACAGGTGCATGCCACCACACCTGGCTAATTTTTTTTTTTTTCTTTGTAGAGACGAGGTTTTGTCATATTGCCTAGGCTGGTCTCAAACTCCCGAGCTCAAGTGATCAGCTTGCCTTGACCTCCCAAAGTGCTAGCATTATAGGCATGAACCATGGCAGCCAGCGGTAAATGTTTCTTTTCAGACTTTTAAAGGTGTCAGACTTGGCCGGGCACGGTGGCTCATGCCTGTAATCCCAGCACTTTGGGAGGCAGAGGCGGGCAGATCACCTGAGGTCAGGTTTTTGAGGCCAGCCTGACCAACATGGAGAAATCCCGTCTCTACTAAAAATACAAAATTAGCCGGGCATGGTGGCCCATGCCTGTAATCCCAGCTACTCAGGAGGCTGAGGCAGGAGAATTGCTTGAACCTGGGAGGCGGAGGTTGCAGTGAGCTGAGGTCAAGCCATTGCACTCCAGCTTGGGCAACAAGAGTGAAACTCCATCTCACAAAATAAAATAAAATAAAAAATAAAGGTGTCAGACTCATTCTCCTAGATCTGGGAAAGGCATAGAAAGGGGAGGGGGAATAATTGCATTAATGGACACTCTTTACAGATGAAAATTTTCACCACAGCTTTTCAAGGCCTCTTCTGCCTGCTAGCCAAATGGCAGCCATTTAAAAATATATCAAATAAATATATTTGGGGGTAAAATACTTTAATTTTCTTCATATACAAATACAATACTCAGAAATAATTTTTAAAAATGTTAGGAATTTCTACTCCTATGATGAGGAAACAAGCAAAAATCCAATTGGTTATCTTAGTGAAAATAATTTCAAAGCTAGGTATCTGGGTTTCCAAGAGTCTCCTTATTTATTGCTGGCCCTGGAATGAAATAAGTAAGATATAAGTATGAAGTTATGTTAGTCCAGCTGTTTTCTGTGGCCATTTCTGCCTCCCTATTTAAATAATTTATTTCAAAGATTAATTCCACACAGATGTATGTGGAATATATATCTGTGTGGAATTAATCTCTGAAATATACACACACATATATACATATATTATGAAATATTATTTCTTATGAAGAAATGAAGGGGCCAATAAAAGACATTGAATACCTATTTGACAAAGGAGAGGGAGAGAAAACAGTGTCTTTTTTTTTTTTTTTTGAGACAGGGTCTGCCTCCAGGGTTCAAGCTATTCTTGTGCCTCAGCCTTCCTAGTAGCTGGGATTATAGGCACCACCACCATGCCTGGCTAATTTTAGTATTTTTAGTAGAGACAGGGTTTTCACCATGCTGGCCAGGCTGGTCTCGAACTCCTGACCTCAGGTGATCCACCTGCCTTGGTCTCCCAAAGTGCTGAGATTACAGGTGTGAGCCACTGTGCCCGGCTGAAAACAGTGTCTTAAATCAAGAAAATTTACTTTAGATACCATTGGAGAGACCATTAGAAGACATGCTAATTTGAGCTCAGACTGATGCTGTCCTGAATTTCATGTTAATAATTTAAGGCAATAGCATCATTCTCAGAATAATACATTGCTTTTTTCTCATGAATATTACCCTAAAGGCAGATGCCAAATCAGTTTTGTTTGATTGGATTGTTGTTTGGAGTGATCTGAGTTACATCTTCTCTCCCCACATCTTCTTGGGCCACTTAGGTTTGGTTTCAGAACCACAGATCGAGACAGAGACGATTGGGGTTAAAATGCTCCTTTGAGGAATATCAAACCCAGGGACAGACTAATCCTCAGTTTGGGACTCAAGGTAAGAACCCACCAGTCCAAATAAAATTCCTCAGTGGATCTCCTTGAATGTATAAACAGCTATGCATGTTGTGCCCACATTTTCTGCAAAGAATGCTTAGACTAGGGGTCAAATAATAGTTCTGGGCATCCTAGTGTCAGAGATATAGATATCATCTCACTATTTGGAGTGGGGGTATTACTGGTTGCCTGGGAGAGGCCCTCAAATGCAGGTGGGACCTTGACCCTAGCTGGTGTCCAGGCTCTTGACACCATTGCATGAAGGAATTCAAGGATGAGTCAGAAAATAGTAAATGTAGGGAGATTCATTGCAAAGTGAAAGGTATTGTAACTGCCCAATGGATTCACCTTGCCCACTGCCTAGGCAGCCAATTTATCAAGACAGGGAAATTGCAATAGAGAAAGAGTTATTCTCACAGATCCAGCTGTGTGGGAGACCGGAGTTTTATTATTACTCAAATCAGTCTCCCTCAACATTCAGGGATCAGAGTTTTTAAGAATAATTTGGTGGGTGGCGGGGGGACAGTGAATCAGGAGCACTGATTGATCAGGTCAGCAATGAAATCGTAAGGAATTGATTCTCCTTCCTGCTGAGTCAGTTCCTGGGTGGGGGCCACAAGATCAGATAAGCCAGTTTATTGATCTGGGTGGTGCCAGCTGATCCATCAAGTGCAGGGTCTGCAAAGTATCTCAAGCACTGATCCTAGGTTTTACAATAGTGATGTTATCCCCAGGAGGAATTTGGGGAGGGTTAGAACCTTGTAGCCTCTAGCTGCGTGCCTCCTAAACCATAATTTCTAATCTTGTAGCTAATTTGGCAAGGAGGTTTGTTTTGGGAAAAGGCTGTTATCATCTTTGTTTTAAACTATAAACTAAGCTCCTCCCAAAGTTAGTTTGGCCTACACCCAGGAATGAACAAGGACAGCTTGGATGTTAGAAGCAAGATGGAGTTGGTTAGGTCAGGTCTCTTTCATTGTGTCAGTTATAATTCTACAATGGCAGTTTTATGACTGGAAGGAAGGTCTTGAGTGTCAGTTATGCAGGTTCTTGGCATCTTGAACAAAGGATTAAACAAAACATACAAACAAAGCAACCAAAGAGTAAAACATCAAAAGCAGAGATTTATTGTAATGAGAGTACACTCTACAGGGTGGGAGTGGGCCCTACTGGTTGCAAGAGCCCTGGTTGCAAAGTTTTCTGGGGTTTAAGTACACTTTAGAGGTTTCCTATTGGTTATCCACTATGTGAATGAAGGATTTGGCCCACGGCCAATTAGAGGCAGAAGTGAATTGACCAGAGGCTGTCAGAGTTGGCGCACTATGCAAACTAAGGAGCAGCCCTCGACCAATCAGAGGATTGAGTGAATTGGCACCTTATGCAAATAAGAATGACCCACAGCTAATCAGAGGCACTTTCTGTTTGTGAGGAAGTGGAGTGGGGAGGTGGGGTATGTTGGGGAAGTGGCTTCTGGTCCCCTGTTACTTGGGCATGGAGGTGGGATTTTCCCTCTGATCTATTTCCAGGGAGTTGACACAAACTGGTCTTTGGTTTCCTGTATCCAGACCCTACTCTCCTGCCTCAGTTTCAGTATACACTCAAGAAAGGGGAGTGTGGGTGTACTCAAGAGTTGTGTGCAAGGGGTTTGGGCTGCTACCTTTATGGGTTTCTTTAACAAGGGGTGGAATATTCATGAAGATTCCTGGAAAAAGGTGGAGATTTCTTAGAACTATGGTGTCACCCCTTTTTACACTAAATATGGGTGTTCCCAGAACTATCATGAAGCTGGTGGGTGTGTAATTTAGTATATTAATGAGCATATAAGGAGGTCCTAGGAGAAACCCAGCTCAAATCCAGCACCATGTTGGGTCCAGTCAGTCTAAGCCAGTTTTGTCCATGTCTGTTTTTTTTTTTTTTTTGTATTTTTTTGTAGAGATGGTGTTTACCCATGTTGTCCAGGCTGGTCTTGAACTCCTGTGCTTACATGATCCACCCACCTTGGCCTCCCAAAGTACTGGGATTACAGGCATGAGCCACTGTGCCCAGCCACAGATCTGGTTTATTTATTTATTTATTTATTTATTTATTTTTATTTTTATTTTTTGTCTGAGACGGAGTCTCACTCTGTCTCCCAGGCTGGAGTTCACTGGCACAATCTTGGCTCCCTGTAACCTCTGCCTCCCGGGTTCAAGCAATTCTGCCTCAGCCTCCTGAGTAGCTGGGATTAAAGCTGCGCACCACCACACCCAGCTAATTTTTGTAGTTTTAGTAGAGACAGGGTTTCACCATGTTGGCCAGGCTGGTCTTGAACTCCTGACCTCATGATCTGCCCACCTTGGCCTCCTAAAGTACTGGGATTACAGGCATGAGCCACCGCACCCGGACCCTGATTTTTATTTTATTTTTATTTTTTGAGCTAGGGTCACACTTTGTCATCCAGGCTGGAGTGCAGTGGCGTGATTATGGCTCACTGCATCCTTGAACTCCTGGGTTCAAGCAATTCTCCCACCTCAGCGCACCCCCAAGTAGCTGGGACTACAGGCACATGCCACCACATCTGGTTAAATTTTTTTTTTGTAGAGACAGGGTTTTATCATGTTGCCCAGGCTGGTCTCGAACTTATGTACATGTTTTGCAGTGTTTCATGAGAGAAAATGGCCTTAATTGTCCCTTATTCGCTCTCTGCACTGTAAATAAACATGTGTTTAATACAAGTTAAAGCTATATATGAAAACTTAGAACTTGAATCGTGTCAGCTTAAACCTTGTATAGGGAATTCTGATTTTTTAAAATCTGAAGGTATTTGGATCTGTGTTGAAAGTCACATATTTTTATCTGTGCAATGCTGAGTGCAGGCCACCAGCTCCTAAATAGAGGTTCCCTATTTTACATGGTTGTATAAACACAACATGGTATAAACATGGTTGAATAAACACAACTCTCTCCACTCAAAAAAAAATAGGGATCCTCAGTCGGGCATGGTGGTTCACACCTATAATCCCAGCACTTTGGGAGGCTGAGGCGGGCGGATCACCTGAGGTCGGGAGTTCGAGACCAGCCTGACCAACATGGAGAAAACCCATCTCTATTAAAAATACAAAATTAGCCAGTCATGGTGGCACATGCCTGTACTCTCAGCTACTTGGGTGGCTGAGGCAGGAGAATCGCTTGAATCGGGAGGTGGAGATTGTGGTGAGCTGAGATGGCGCCATTGCACTCCAGCCTGGGCAACAAGAGTGAAACTCTGTCTCAAAACAAACAAACAAACAAAAAACAAAAAGGAAAAACAGAGATCCTCCTGCCTTGGTCCCCCAAAGTTCTGGGATTACAGGTGAGAGCCACTGCGCCTGGCCAACACCCAGTTTTTCAGGGTCTTATCAGCTTATAGCCTCTACTCACGTGTAACTGCTGCCTGGAATTTTTTATTGTCCTGTGATCACCCTGTATTATTCTTGTCTCACTGGAAAGATAGTTTCTTGGGCCGGATGCTGTGGCTCATGCCCATAATCCAGCACTTTGGGAGGCCGAGGCAGGCAGATTACCTGAGGTCAGGAGTTCGCGACCAGCCTGGCCAACATGGTGAAAACTCTGTCTCTACTAAAAATACAAAAATTAGCTGGGTGTGGTGGCACATGCCTGTAATCCGAGCTACTTGGGAGGCTGAGGCAGGAGAATCGCTTGAATCTGGGAGGCGGAGATTGCAATGAGCCAAGATCTGCACCATTTCACTTCAGCCTGAGCAAAACTCCATTTCAAAACAAAAGCAAAACAAAAAAAAAAAAAAAGAGAGAGAAGGTTTTTGAACCTTCCATTTCTGCTGCTGCTGCTGAGCAGTGCAGTGTCCTGCTCTCCTGTCACCTCTGGGGTTCTATTTCAGGGACAGGACTGGCTGCTGAGTTACAGAGAAAGTAAAGGTTGTCAGAATGGTATTCAAAAATTTGATTTTCAGGTTTGAATGTGAAACTGGCCTAAAAACCCTATTTTGTGCCCACATTCTCTTTAGCTAAAGAAGCTGGACGAAATCGAACATCTATCACGAGATCTCAAGCTAGTATCCTAGTTCAAGCCTTTGAGAAGAATCATTTCCCTGGAATTGCTACCAGGGAAGAACTGGCTAAACAAACCGGCCTTCCAGAATCCAGAATTCAAGTAAGTTTTACGTTTTTGGCATGAAATTTGACCCACCTAGAATTGGTATTGCTTCCTGAGATGTTGCTGGATATATTTGAGCTATTTGGGGTTATCTCAGTGATCTAGGGCAAAGGCATGGGATAGTAAACATGTGGCATTGCAAGTTGGAGTCTGGTGAAGGGATGTATTTTTTAATCACATTGCATACATTGAGAAATAATAGCAGGACAAAAGTGGGAAAATGTGGAAGTTGACATATTTTGAGAACACAGTCTATGTCAGGGTTGCTAAGCCTTGGCAGTGTTGATTCAACCTGAGTTATCAGGGCTTTGTCCTGTGTGTGGTGGGATGTTCATCAGCATCCAGGGTCTACAGAATGCAGGTAGAGATTCTGAACTCATCCCACCCCCTATTGTAATAACCTAAAAAGTCTAGGAATATTTCCAATGACCTGCCATCAGGGTAAGCATAAGATCGCCCCAGTTAAGAATCCCTGTGCTTTGCAAATTATGGGGATTGTGGTTAAATGTACATTAAATGTTCATAATTTCTGAAGCACATTTATAGGGTAATCTAGACAGAAACTTTCAAAACCTTCAATTGTATTTTTTTTTTTTTAAGACGGAATCTTGCTCTGTTGCCCAGGCTGGAGTGCAATGGCGTTACCTCGGCTCGCTGCAACCTCCGCCTCCCAGGTTCAAGCGATTCTCAAGCCTTAGACTCCCAAGTAGCTGGGACTACAGGCTCACATGACCATGCCTGGCTAATTTTTGTATTTTTAGTAGAGATGGGGTTTCACCATGTTGGCCAGGCTGGTCTTGAACTCCTGACCTCAAGTGATCTGACCGCCTCGGTCTCCCAAAGTGCTAATATTATGGGCGTGAGCCACCACGTCTTGTATTGTTGAATATCTATGATCATGCTTATACCTGTTCAGAAGCCTCATATTCTTATGTGCGCACTGGTGGAGAAGAGACATCTTACGCCTTTTCAGCCAGAGTATTATTTCGTCTACAGCTCATGGCTGCATGTGTCATGACTTCTATCCTGGATCGATGTGTTGGTGTATGTATCAACTGCACATACGGCCCAGAGTTATTATTTTGACTTTAAAATTAGAAAGGGGGCCGGGCGCGGTGGCTCACGCCTGTAATCCCAGCACTTTGGGAGGCCAAGGCAGGTGGATCACGAGGTCAGGAGATGGAGACCACGGTGAAACCCCGTTTCTACTAAAAATACAAAAAATAATTAGCCGGGCGCGGTGGCTGGTGCCTGTAGTCCCAGCTACTCAGCAGGCTGAGGCAGGAGAATGGCGTGAACCCGGGAGGCGGAGCTTGCAGTGAGCCGAGATGGCGCCACTGCACTCCAGCCTGGGCGACAGAGCAAGACTCCGTCTAAAAAAAAAAAAAAAAAGAAAAAGAAAAAGAAAGGGGCCAGGCATGGTGGCCCACGCCTGTAGTCCCAGCACTTTGGGAGCCGAGGCAGGTGGATCACCTGAAGTCAGGAGTTTGAGACCAGTCTGGCCAATATGGTGAAACCCTGTCTCTACTAAAAATGCAAAATTAGCTGTGTTGGTACCATGCCTGTAATCCCAGCTACTTCGGAGGCTGAGGCAGGAGAATTGCTTGAACCTGGGAGGTGGAAGTTGCAGTGAGCCAAGATCATACCATTGCACTCCAGCCTGGGCGACAAGAGCAAAACTCTGTCTCAAAAATAAATAAATAAATAAATAAGTAAAAAAAATCAATAAGGAACATCTTGACTAGAAGAGATGGATTTGGATTACAGGAATTATCAAGAGGGAAAGAATTTTGAGGAATGAATGCTTGTGTAAATTCATGCAGATTTCTGTGGTGAGGGTGAAGAATTTATGAGTATATGTTCTACCGGAGTGGTCAGGGACCATTTTTGTGGAAGGCAACTTTTCTTTGCATTTATTTATTTATTTATTTAAGTTTTAGGGTACATGTGCACAACGTGCAGGTTTGTTACATACGTATACATGTGCCATGTTGGTGTGCTGCACCCATTAACTCGTCATTTAACATTAGGTATATCTCCTAATGCTATCCCTCCCCCCTCCCCCCACCCCACAACAGGCCCTGGTGTTTGATGTTCCCCTTCCTGTGTCCGTGTGTTCTCGTTGTTCAATTCCCACCTATGAGTGAGAACATGCGGTGTTTGGTTTTTTGTCCTTGCGATAGTTTGCTGAGAATGATGGTTTCCAGCTTCATTCCCTTTTTTTTGAGATGGAATTTCGCTCTGTTGCCCACGCTGGAGTGCAGTGCAGTGCAGTGGCACCATCTCGGCTCGCTGCAACCTCCGCCTCCTGGATTCAAGCGATTCTCATGGCTCAGCCTCTCCAGTAGCTGGGATTACAGGCATGCACCACAATGCCCACCTAACTTTTGTATTTTTTGTAGAGATGGGGTTTCACCATGTTGTCCAGGCTGGTCTTGATCTCCTGACCTGAGGTGATTCACCCACCTTAGCTTCCCAAAGTTCTGGGATTACAGGTGTGAGCCACCATGCCCGGCATGGAAGACAATTTTTCAATGGATGGGGTTGGGGGAAATAGTTTCAGGATGAAACTGTTCTACCTCAGATCATCAGGCATTATTTAGATTATCATAAGGGGCATACAACCTAGATCCCTCACATGTGCAGTTCACAATAGGGTTCACACTCCTATGAGAATCTAATGCTGCTGCTGATCTGACAGGAGGCGGAGCTCAGGTGGTAATACTTGCTCGCCTACTGCTCACTTCCTACTCTGCAGCCATGGACTGGTACGAGTTCACAGCCTAGGGGTCGGGAACCCCGTCCCACAACACAAAATGAGGGTAATATAAAATTATATCATTCCAGAAATATAAAGGGAAAAGAATTCATGGATAAAGTTTCACAGTTTTGGGATTTCAGAAAATCAATGTAGAATACATCCCAAAGCAGAAGTAAACTGGCTGTGCGCAGTGCCTCATGCGTGTAATCCCAGCACTTTGGGAGGCCAAGACAGGTGGATCACTGAGGTCAGGAGTTCAAGACCAGCCTGGCCATCATGGTGAACCCGTCTCTACTAAAAATACAAAAATTAGCTGGGCGTCGTGGTAGGCACCTGTAATCCCAATTACTTGGGTGGCTGAGGCAGGAGAATCACTTGAACCAGGGAGGCCGAGGTTGCAGTGAGTTGAGATCATGCCACTGCACTCCAGCCTGGGTGACAGAGTGAGACTCAGTCTCAAAAAAAAAAAAAAAAAAAAAAAAAA
>NW_026652392.1:36861-62432 GCF_009828535.3 Hylobates moloch | reverse complement strand
AAAAAAAAAAAAAAAAAAAAAAAAAAAAAAAAAAAAAGAATAAAAAAAAGAAGTAAACAGTGGCCCTTAATTTGGGCATATTTTAAAGAACAATTTACATATCTCAGATAATCCTGAGATTAGGCCTTGCATTGATAGTCTCCTTGCTTAACAGATTTTGAGAAGCAGGTGGAATCTGCTGCTGTCTAGGTACCCCTTTTTCTGTCTTAGATATGGTTTCAGAACCGAAGAGCTCGGCACCCT
Organism: Hylobates moloch; assembly: GCF_009828535.3. Lineage (NCBI taxonomy): Eukaryota > Metazoa > Chordata > Mammalia > Primates > Hylobatidae > Hylobates > Hylobates moloch. The sequence continues at coordinate 62,189 of NW_026652392.1, read as the reverse complement.
GACCGGAGCAGAGGTGGACCCATGAATTCTCCGGCAGCAGGCCCAAGCCAGAGACCTCACGTGACTGTGAAGCTGGAGCAAAGCCACCTGTGTGCTGCCCCACGCAGCTCTGCTCCCATTCCTCCTTCCAAGTTTTTCAGCAGCAAACAGTCCTTTGTACTGGCTTTTCTCCCATTCTACGTGTCCTTTGTTCCTTGGGATCCCCCTGGGAGCTGCATGAGCCAGGCACCAGGGGTTACCAGGCTGTGCAGGGAGAGAGCTCTCACTCTCCTTTGACACTTAGAAGTCCTGTGTCAATAGTACCAATTCTATGAGTGGGGCTGTCACATATGCAGACTCCTTTCTGAACCCCATACCAAGGAAGATGTCAAGGTGACAAGGGGAAAAAGCACACTGGCCTGGTAGTGCTGCCCTTTAAGAATCTGGCTCAGCCTCAGCCTGGTGACCCTAAACAGCAATGGCAGGGTCTGGGTCAGCAAGACACAGCTCTCTCTATGCAATGCTGGAATGAGTGTCTCCAGTCTCTTATTGCTGATGGGAACCTTATAAAAGGACCTGCATATCCTGGACAAACTGAGACACAGGTGGCAGCAGCACAGGCCCCACCCCTTGAAAAGCCATCACACTACTGGACTGACCACGCCCACGCTATGGATAAACTTCAAGCTTTTTCGGTTAACTTCTGTCTGCCACAGATTCTCAGGAAAAGATATCATCTTTCTAAGCAGATGACAGTCCATGACCTGAATAACCTCTTAGTGAAGATTTTCAGATTCTGCTCCACATGCTGGTAAGCTCACCAAGGCTTTAGATTTAGGAGGAGGATTTTTTTTTTTTTTATTATGACCTCAATCCAGGCCTCCTTTCCTTGGATGCAAAATTAGTGTGATAGAAAGGAAAATGAACAACAAGCTCATTGTGGTACTAATGAAAGAAGTGCCTACCATTTTGAAGCCCAAAGGGGAGTGGTTTTTTTAAAATTTTTAATTGTAAAAATAAAATATTTAATTTACAATCTTGACAATTACTAAGTGTGCAGTTTGGTAATGTTAATTATATTCACATTGTTGTGCAATAGATAGCTGTTTTTTTTTTTTTTTTTGAGACAGAGTCTCGCTCTGTCACCCTGGCTGGAGTGCTGTGGTGTGATCTCAGCTTGCTGCAATCTCTGCCTCCCGGGTTCAAGCAATTCTCCTGCTTCAGCCTCCCAAGTAGCTGGGACAACAGGCGTGTGCCACCACGCCTGGCTAATTTTTTGTATTTTTAGTAGAGACAGGGTTTTGCCATGTTGGCCATGCTGGTCTCGAACTCCTGACCTCAGGTGATCTGCCTGCCTCCGCCTCCCAAAGTGCTGGGATTACAGGTGTGAGCCACCACACCCAGCCAGTTACAGCCTCATTTAATCATAGTTACTTCTTTAAAGGTCTTATCTGCAAATACAATCCTGTTGCGGTTAGGACTTCAACACGTGAATTTGGGAAGGACACAATTTGGTCTGTAATGCTCTTATTTACAACTCCTGATTTCCCCTTTTCCTATCCCCTGCCAATCACCATTCTACTTTCTGTTTTGATGAGTTTGATTGTTTTACATACCTCACATAAGTAGAATCATACAGCATTTGCTTTATGTAACTGGCTTATTTCACTTGGTATAATATCCTCAAGCTTCTCTGTGGCCTGTGATGGGATTTCCTTTGTTAAAGGCTGAATAATATTCCATTTAATGTATATGCCACATTTTGTTTATCCATTCATGTATCAATGGACATTTGGGTTGCTTCTCTTGGCTATCATGAATAATGCTGCAATGAACATGGGTGTACAAATATGTCTTTGAGATCCTACTTTTAATTCTATTGGCATATACCCAGAAGTGGGATTGCTGGACCTGGTAATTCTATTTTTCATTGTTTGAAGAAGCTTTCTAATGTTTCTCATAGCAGCTGTACCATTTTACATTCCCACCAACAGTGTACAAGAATTCTCACTTATCTACATCCTCATCAACACGTGTCATTTTTTGTTGCTTTGATAGTGGCTGTCCTCATGGGTGTCAGGCGATATCTCACTGTGCTTTTGATTTGCAATTCTCTAATGATTAGTGATGTTGAGCATCGTTTCACATGTATGCCTTTTTTGGATAAATGTCTATTTATTTGTTCATTGTTCAATCAAGTTTTTTGTTGTTGAGTTATAGGAATTCTTATATATTATGTGACTTATATTATTTTTTGAGACAGGGTCTCACTCCGTGCCCAGGCTGGAGTGATGTGGTGCAATCTTGGCTCACTGCAGCCTCAACCTCTTTGAGCTCAGGTGACCCTCCCACCTCAGCTTCCCAAGTAGCTGGGACTACAGGTGTGTGTTTCCATGCCCGGCTAATTTTTGTATTTTTCACAGAGACAGGGTTTTGTCATGTTGGCCAGGCTGATCTAGAACTCCTGGGCTCAAGTGATCTCCCCACTTCGACCTCTCAAAGTGCTGGGACTATAGGTGTGAGCCACGGTGCCCAGTTGGAATTCTTTATATATTCTTGATATTAACCCCTTATTAGATAGAATTTGCAAACATTTTCTCCCATCCCATAGCTTGCCTTTCACTTTGTGTTCTTTGATCCACATAGGTTTTAACATTGGATATAGTCCTATTTGTCTATTTTTGCTTTTGTTGCCTGAGCTTTTAGTGTCAATCCAAGAAATCATGGACTATTTAACCTCATGAAGCTTTTCCCTTATGATTTCATTTTATTTTATTTATTTATTTATTTATTTTTATTTAAAGAGGTGAGGTCTCCCTATGTTGCCCAGGCTGGTCTTGAACTCCTGGGCTCAAGCCATCCTCCTCCCTTGGCCTCCCAAAATGTTGGGATTATTGGTGTGAACCACCATGCTTGGCCTCCCTTATGATTTCTTTTTTTCTCCTTTTCAAATGAGTATAAGCTACCCTCCCTTACGATTTCTTATAGGAGTTTTATACTTTTAGGTCTAACTCAAAATGAATGGAAGATTTAAATGTAAGGCTTCAAAGTATAATATGAGGCCAGGCGTGGTGGCTCAAGCCTGTAATCCCAGCACTTTGGGAGGCTGAAGCGGGAGGATCACTGGAGGTCGGGGGTTCGAGACTAGCCAGTTCGAGACCAAAATTAGCTGGGTGTGGTGTCACATGTCTTTAATCCCAGCTACTTGGTAGGCTGAGGCAGGAGATTCACTTGAACCTGGGAAGTGGAGGTTGTGGTGAGATGAGATTGCACCATTGCACTCTAGCCTGGGTGACAAGAGGAACACTCTGTCAAAAAAAAAAAGTATAATATGAAATTTATAATATGAAAATTAACTCAAAATGAATGGAATATTTAAATGTAAATTTTCATATATAGTGTAAGGTAAGGATCCAACTTCATTATTTCGCATGTAGGTATTCAGTTTCCCCAACTCTATATCTTGAGGACACTGTCCTTTCTGCATTGTATGATCTTGGTCCTCTTGTTGAAGACCATTCGACTACACACTCTTGAATTTATTTCTGACCTCTGTATTCTGTATTATTGGTCTATATGTTTGCTTTTATGCCAGTACCATACTGTGTTGGTTACTATCAATTTTTTTTTTTTTTTTTTTTTGAGACGGAGTCTCGCTCTGTCACCCAGGCTGGAGTGTGCAGTGGCGCGATCTCGGCTCACTCCAAGTTCTGCCTCCCAAGTTCACACCATTCTCCTGCCTCAGCTTCCCGAGTAGCTGGGACTACAGGTGCCCACCACCACGCCTGGCTAATTTTTTGTATTTTTAGTAGAGATGGGGTTTCACCATGTTAGCCAGGATGGTCTTGATCTCCTGACCTCGTGATCCGCCCGCCTCAGCCTCCCAAAGTGCTGGGATTACAGGCGTGAGCCACCACGCCCGGCCTGGTTACTATCAATTTATAATTAGTTTTGAAATCAGAAATTGTGAGATCTCCAACTTTGTTCTTCTGTTTCAAGATTGTTTTGGCTATTTTGCTTTTCTCTGAGATTCCATAGGAATTTTGTTTTTCTTTTTTTGAGATAGTCTTACTCAACTCACAGTTGCCCAGGCTGGAGTGCACTGGCACCATCTTGGTTCACTGCCTCCCAGGTTCAAGTGATTCCCCTGCCTCAGCCTCCCAAGTAGCTGGGATTACAGGCATGCACCACCACACCCAGCTAATTTTTGTATTTTTAGTAGAGGTGGGGTTTCACCATGTTGGCCAGGCTGGTCTCAAACTCCTGACTTCAAGTGATCAACCTGCCTTGGCCTCCCAAAGTGCTGGGATTACAGGTGTGAGCCACTGCACCGGGCCCAGATTCCATAGGAATTTTAAGGTAGTTTTTCCTATTTCTAGAAAAAATGCTATTGAAATTTTGATAGGGATTGCATTTAATCTATAGGTTTTAAATAGTATGAGAATCTTAGCAATATTAAATCTTGAAATTCATGAACACAAGATTGCTTTCATTTATTTGTGTTTTGTTAAATTTGGCTCAACGTTATGAAATTTTGAGTATACAAGCCTTTTGCCTCCTTGGTTAAGTTTATTCTTAAATATTTTATTTCTTTTAATGCTTTTTTTTTAAATATATAGGTAAGCCCAGCTGTGTGATCTTTTTGAGGCTTTCATAATGGGATCGTTTTCTTCTTTTTCAGATTTTTTTTTTTTTGAGACAGAGTCTCTGTCTCGCCCAGGCTCAAGTACAATGGCACCATCTTGGCTCACCACAACCTCTGCCTCCCAGGTTTAAGCAATTCTCCTGCCTCAGCCTCCTGAGAAGCTGGCATTACAGGCATGCACCACCATGCGTGGCTAATTTTTGTATTTTTAGTAGAGATGGGGTTTCACCATGTTGGTCAGGCTGGTCTCGAACTCCTGACCTCATGATCCACCGCCTCGGCCTCCCAAAGTGCTGGAATTACAGGCATGAACCACTGTGCCTGGCTACTCAGATTGTTAATTGTTAATGTATAGAAACACATTTGATCTTTGTATGCTGATTTTTTTTAAAATCCTGTAACTTTGATGAATTTGTTCATTATTTCTAATAGCTTTGTTTAGGTTTTCCTATTTATGAGACCACATCATCCATAAACGGATAATTTTACTTCTTCCTCTCCAATTTGGATGCCTTTTTTCTTTTTCTTGTCTAATTGCTCTGGCTCGGGCTTCCAGTCTAGCTTGAATAGAAGTGGCAAGAGTGGACATCCTTGCCTTTTCCTTACCTGAGAGGGAAAGCTTTTAGTTTTTCATTGTTGAGTATGATGTTAGCTGTGGATTTTTTCTTTTTTTTTTTTTTGAGACAGAGTCTTGTTCTGTTGCCCAGGATGGAGTGCAGTGGTGTGATCTGGGTTCACCCAATCTCTGCCTCCCAGGTTCAAGTGATTCTCCTGCCTCAGCCTCCTTAGTAGTTGGGACTACAGGCAGGCACCACCATGCCCGGCTAATTTTTTTGTATTTTCAGTTGAGACAGGGTTTCACTATGTTGGCCAGGCTGGTCTCAAACTCCTGACCTCGTGATCCACCCCCCTCAGTCTCCCAAAGTTTCAGGATTAGAGATCTGAGCCACCGCACCTGGCCTAGCTGTGGATTTTTCATATACAATCTTATGCTGAGATAGTTATTTCCATACATACCCATAAAATAGCCTATTTTATTACAAATGAATTATATATAACCTTAAAATCTCTTCAATAATCATCCCTCTTCTCAGTCTTCTACCTTCTTTTGATGTAATAACATGTGAAAATACATCATAGTGTAACAAAGTGTATGTGGCTTTAGTTTTGTACAATAAAAATATATTCGAAAAAATTATTATCGCTTCCTTGTGTTACTGCATTATGTCCCCATTATACAAGTTTTCAGTAATTTTCCATCTTCTTCATTTGCACTTGAAGGTGTTGGAATGACGTTAGGTGCACAACATAGATCTAGTTCATAGCTTATGTCTACAAACATACCAGTTTTGTACTTCTTACAGGTATGTAGTAGCCTTTTTTTTTTTTTGGAGATGGAGTTTCACTCTTGTCGCTCAGGCTGGAGTTCAGTGGTGCCATCTCGGCTCACTGCAACCTCCACCTCCTGGGTTCTAGCGATTCTCATGCCTCAGCCTCCCAAGTAGCTGGGATTACAGGTGCCTGCCACCACGCCTGGCTAATTTTTGTATTTTTAGTAGAGATGGGATTTCACCATGTTAGCCAGGCTGGTCTTAAACTCCTGATCTCAGGTGATCCACTCACCTTGGCCTCCCAAAGTGCTGGGATTACAGGTATGAGCCACCGCACCCAGCCATGTAGTAGACGTTTTTAATGTTGTATCTGGGTACATATGTGTAAGAGTTTGTACACGGAAGCACAAGTGTCAGCATTTTCCAAACTCTCTTCATTACCGAAGTACACTCATCAGAAGCTGTTGCTCCTAACATGAGCTGTACATTCATTAACCATCTAGGGGATTAACATACGTGTGTGTGCACGCATGCCCACATAGATATTTACGACACAGAACTATCTGAAGAGAGTCTGATGTAATTATTTTTTAGTTTTAAGTTGTTTCCTGAGATTTTTCTGTTCCCGCAAGTGATTCTCAAGTTTATCCAGAGATAAGAACTCCAAGTATTACTAGTCACATTCCGATACTTGCAACACAAAGGTGGAAAGAGTTCTCCAAGTTATGAAAACAAATCCGATGCTTGTCAGTTGACATATATTCATTTATATTTGTATAGGTTGAGAATCACTTATTTAAAATGATTGGGGCCAAAAGTGTTTCAGATTTTGAATTTTTTTTTTCAGATTTTGGAGTATTTGCATTGTATTGGTTGAGCATCCCAAATCTGAAAATCCAAAATCTGAAATGCTCCAATGAGCATTTTCTTTGGGCATCATGTCAGTGTCCACAAAGTTTGAAATTTTGGAGCATTTCAGATTTGGGATGTTCAACCTGTGTCTATATGTACCTCTCTCTGTATAAATATATACTCTTTTTATGTATAGTTCTATGTAAATTATACCTGTATCTATATCTATGTTATATCTACATCTCCCCTGCCTACCTCCTCTCTATCCCTAACCTTCTCTACAAATCTACTTATATCCTCTGAAGGGAGGTATCCAGGTTTGCATTTTCTGGACAAAAAAGGTGAATTTTAGCTTTTGAAACAACAGGTAGGGACTAAGTTACTGGCGATTACAGGTGAGGATTAGTGTCCAGCCAGGGGAGAGAACAATCCAGATATATCTGGCATCTCATGTAAATTAGATGTCCCTTTTACAAATTGAGTCAACCAGATGTCCTGTTCTTCAGGTAGTTTTAGGAAATCATTGCATGTACAGCATTGGGTACATTTATTTATTTATGACAGACTCTTGCTCTGTCTACCAGGCTGGAGTGCACTGGCATGATCTCAGCTCACTGCAACCTCTGCCTCCTGAGTTCAAGCAATTCTCCTGCCTCAGCCTCCCGAGTAGCTGGGACTACAGGTGCATGCTACTACGCCTGGCTAATTTTTGTATATTTAGTAGAGACGGGGTTTCACCATGTTGGTCAGGCTGGTCTCTAACTCCTGACCTCGTGATCCACATGCCTCAGCCTCCCAAAGTGCTGGGATTACAGGCTTGAGCCACCATGTCTGGCCCTTATTTTTTATTTTTTACTAGAGGTGTCATTCCACTATGTTGGTCAGGTTGGTCTCAAACTCCTGACCTCAGGTGATCCGCCCGCCCCAGCCTCCCAAAGTGCTGGATTTATAGGCATGAGCCACCACGCCCAGCCTAATATCCAGAATTTATAAGGAACTTAAATTAACAGGCAAAAAACAGCCCCATTAAAAAGTGGGCAAAGAACATGAGCAAACACTTTTTAAAATAAGTGTGGCCAAAAAAAATATGAAAAAATGCTCAATATCACTAATCATCAGAAAAATGCGAATAAGAACCATGAGATACCATCTTACACCAGTCAGGATGACTATCATGAAAAAATAAAACAAAAAACAAAAAACAAAAAAAACAAAACAAAAAATGATGTTGGCAAGGCTGCAGAGAAAAGGGAATGCTTACACACTGTTGGTGGGAATGTAAATTAGTTCAGCCATTGTGAAAAGCAGTCTGGATGTTTTTCAAACAACTTAGAACTACTTTTTGACCCAGTAATCTCATTACTGGGTATATATCAAAAAGAAAATAAATAATTCCACTGAAAAGACACATGCATTCATATATTCATTGCAACACTATTCACAATAGCAAAGACATGAAATCAGCCTAGGTGCCCATCAACAGTGGATTGGATAATGAAAATGTGGTATATATACATCATGGAATACCACACAGCTATAAAAAAGAATAAAATCATGTCCTTTGCAGCAGCATGGATAGAACTGGAGGCCATTATCCTAAGAGAATTAATGTAGCAAAAGAAAACCAAATACTGCATGTTCTCACTGGTAAATAGGAGGTAAACACTGGATACTCATGGACATAAAGATGGCAGCAATAGACACTGGGGAGGGGGAAAGTGTTGAAAAACTGCTGGGTACCATGCTCACTACCTGAGCAGTGGGTATAATAGTACCATAAACCTCAGCATCATACAATATACCCATGTAACAAAGCTGCACAGGTACCCCCCAAATCTAAAATAAAAGTTGAAATTATTTTTAAAAATTCCCAACAAAAAGAAATCATAACTATTTGAGGTTATGGATATCCCAATTATCCTGACTTGACCATTATATATTGTATGCATGAGTCAAGATATCACATATACTCCATAAATATGTACATCTATTATGTATCAATAACTTTTTTTTTTTTTGAGCAACAAGGCTGTTTATTTCACCTGGGTGCAGGGGGCTGAGTCCGAAAAGAGAGTCAGCAAAGGGAGATGGGGTGGGGCTGTTTTATAGGATTTGGGTAGGTAGTGGAAAATTACAGTCAAAGGGGGTTGTTCTCTGGCAGGCAGGGGTGGGGGTCACAAGGTGCTCAGTGGGGGAGCTTCTGAGCCAGGAGAAGGAATTTCACAACGTAATGTCATCAGTTAAGGCAGGAACAGGCCATTTTCACTTCTTTTGTGATTCTTCAGTTACTTCAGGCCATCTGGATGTATACGTGCAGGCTTGGGCTCAGAGGCCTGACATTCCTGTCTTCTTATATTAATGAGAAAAATAAAATGAAATAGTGGTAAAGTGTTGGGGTGGTGAAAATTTTGGAGGGTGGTATGGAGAGATAATGGCGATGTTTCTCAGGGTGCTTTGAGTGGGATTAGGGGCGATGTGGGAACCTAGAGTGGGAGAGATTAAGCTGAAGGAAGATTTTGTGGTAAGGGGTGATATTGTGGGGTTGTTAGAAGAAACATTTGTCGTATAGAATGATTGGTGATGGCCTGGATACGGTTTTGGATGAATTGAGAAACTAAATGGAAGACACAATGTCCGAATAAGAGAAGGAGAAAAACAGGTATTAAAGGACTAAGAATTGGGAGGACCCAGGACATCCAATTAGAGAGTATCCAAGGGGGATCAACTTGGTTGGTGAGCTTTTGGGTTTTATTCTTGACAGAGTCCTCCTTTTTAAGTTGGAGGCTGAGCTTGGTGAGGTGTGTTTTTAAAAGACCATTAGTCCATTCTACCTTTCCTGAAGATTGAGGACAGTAAGGCATATGAAGTTTCCACTGAATACCAAGAGCCTGAGAAACTGCTTGGGTGATTTGACTAATAAAGGCCGGTCCATTATTGGACTGTTTAGAGGTGGGAAAGCCAAACCAAGGAATTATGTCTGACAGAAGGGGAGAAATGACTGTGGTGGCCTTCTCAGACCCTGTGGGAAAGGCCTCTACCCATCTAGTGAAAGTGTCTACCTAGACCAAGAGGTGTTTTAGTTTCCTGACTCAAGGCATGTGAGTAAAGCCAATTTGCCAGTCCTGGGCAGGGGCAAATTCTCGAGCTTAATGTGTAGGGAAGGGAAGGGGCCTGACAAATTCCCGAGGAGTAGTAGAATAGCAGATGGAACACTGAGAAGTGATATTTTGAGGATAGATTTCCATGATGGAAAGGAAATAAGAGGTTCTAAGAGGTGGGCTAGTGGCTTGTAACCTACAAGGAAGAGGTTATGAAATGACAACAGAATAGAATGGGCCTGTGAGGCTGGAAGGAGATATTTTCCTTGGTCCAAGAACCATTTGCCTTGTGTGGGAAGACTGATAGGTGGAAGTTTCAGTGGGGGAGTAGGTGGGAGTGTCCGATGAGAAGGAGAAAAACTGCCGTGAGGGATAGAAGTTGGAATGCTAGCTGCTTTTTTAGCTACCTTATCAGTATAAGTGCTGCCCTGAGCAATGGGATCTGATGCCTTTTGATGGCCCTTGCAGTGAATGACTCCAGTTTCCTTTGGAAGTAAAGCGACCTTTAGAAGGGTTTTTATTAAAGAGGCATTAATGATAGAGGACCCTTGTGTAGTGAGGAAACCTCTTTCTGCCCATATAACAGCATGGTGGTGCAGGATATGGAAGGCATATTTAGAGTCAGAATAAATATTGATAAGTAGTCCTTTTGCAAGAGTGAGGGCTTGAGTTAAGGCAATGAGTTCGACTTGCTGAGAGGTAGTGGAGGGGGGCAGAGCAGTATCCTCAATGATAGGTGTGGAAGATACTATAGCATAGCCTGCCTTTGCTGGTGAATGGCGACTAGGCCTGGTGGAACTGCCATCAATAAACCAAGTATGATCAGGGTGAGGAACAGGAAAGAAGAAAATATGGGGAAATCGAGTGAATGCCAGGTGGATTAGAGATATACAGATAAAAAAGAAAATGGGATACATATGCACTATGGAATACTACACAGCAATAAAAAAGAATAAAATCATGTCCTTTGCAGCAACATGGGTGCAACTGGAGGCCATTATCCTAGAGTGAATTAACATGGGAACAGAAAAATAAATACCACATGTTCTCATTTATAAATGGGAGTTAAACACAAGCTCACTCTATATAACAAGCTCCTAAAATGTGAAAATAATCAAATAGAAACAGGGACAAAGGAGATTATGTAAATGTTGTTTTAGAGAAGTGAAAATCCAAATGGTCATAAATACATGACAGGATATTCAACCTCAATAATAATCATAGAAATGCAAACTAAAATAGCAATGAGATTTTAATCCTCTTTCATCATATTCACAAAAATGAGAAAGCAATACTTTAGAATTAGCACTGATGCTAGGGATAAGTACTCTGACATTCTTAGTTGAAACAGATAACATACTAGGTTTTTGAAAGCCTCTGGCAATATTTATTAAAATGAAAGTGCATATACCTTCCAATCCAGGAGTCTCACTCCTAGTTTTTTTTTTTTCTTTTCTTTCTTTCTTTCTTTTTTTTTTTTTAAAGAGACATGGTCTCACTCTCACTCAGGCTAGAGTGCAGTGGTGGTCATAGCTCACTGCAGCCTTGAACTCCTGGGTTCAACTGATCCTCCAGCCTCCCAGATTCAGCCTGCCAAGTAGCTAGGACTGCAGGAATGTACCACCATGCCCAGCTAATTTTTTAATTTTTTGCCGAGACAAGGTCTCTCTATGTTGCCAAGGCTTGTGTCAAACTCCTGGTCTCAAATGATCCTCTCACTTCAGCCTCCCAAAATGCTAGGATTACAGATGTGAACCACTGTGCCCAGCTGGAAATCTTTTTAATGGAAACAAAGACACCAGGAATAAGGAAAGGTAGGTAGACAGATGGTAGATTGATAGATAAATGATAGATAGATATATACACAGATAGAATAGAAACAAATAAGTTTATTGTAATACTTTTCATGGTTATGAAACCTGAAAAAGCCAACTTTAATAGAAATATCATTTAAAAGGTCTTGATAAATTTATACCAGGCAAAATTATACGCTCTAAAAAAGAGTGGGTTAAATTTATATGCATGGAGTTGAATAAATTTTTACAATTGTTAAAAAGAAAAATTTAACAAATAGAAGCAAGTTTAATATGATCCTTAAAAAATGGAAACTCTCCCAACACACTCACAAGCATAAATATATGCATATATGCTGATAAATGACTGTAGAAGCATAGACAAGTGAATGTAAAGAGGTCCACATGGAAAATGTTACTTGGTTGTGGAGGACAGTGGAGTTAAAAAACATAAGAAAGGTGAATGGAGGAGAGGAAGACAGGAGAACTAAAAACTTTAGAAAATTATAAAGCTATTAATAAGGAAAAAAATAGGATGCATTACATGATTTTCATCATATAATGTATATTTTTGTATGTAAGTATATATAAAAATATTCATTTGTGTGTATATTTACATACAAAGAGCACAGATTTACATATACATAGAGAAAATAATAAAGACATGATCACCAAAATGTTAAAATTGATTGTCTAAGAAAGGTGGAGTTTTGGTGATTTTAAACTTTTTTTCTCACAATGTTAAATTTTCACAATAAATACATAAATCATTTTCACATAAAATCGATGGATTCTCTAACGATTTTTTAAATCATGCTTTTAGATGAAAATTCTGTTTTTTCTGAAATTAGTATGGTTGTGTCTCTTTACTTCCCGCCAACATTTGCTTCATATTTCTTTTTCTGCCTTTGTCTTTGACTCAGTTATCAATAGCAAGATTAAAAGACACGCTCTTTTTCAGTAGTTTCAAATGATGCAGGAGACAGAAGTAATACCAGTCAGGATGTAGTAGAGATGTTTCTCTTTAACCACTCCTTTCTCTAGTGACTAATAGAGCTACACAGTGAAGTGTTTTTCCTTTATTGAATGTGTTAATATTTAAAGAAACAAAGGGTAAAGTGTCTAGAATTCTCATCCAAAAAGGTAGTTTCAAGCACTCTGTCATTTTTATTAGGTTAGACATTCATAGAACATGCATATGCATGTGAGTTGGATTCAGCCCATTGACAATTGTTGCAGAATCTAGTGAACAGATTAGATCGCATCAACAGGTAACACCTGAGCATAAGCAATCCTACCTTTTCTGTGAGGTTGTGGTGGAGAGAGGGGGTGGAGAATTACAGGTTTAGACTATCAAGCTTCAAGATTTGGCAGAACGTAAGATATGGCAGGGTTTTTGTTTTATTTTGTTTTACTTCAGGATCCCTATATTTGTCTTTCTTTGCAACTTAGTTGCAAAGCAAGGTGGTAAATATTTTAAGATAAAACCTTACTCTTCAAAACATTATAATTATAGTCTCATGACATCAACAAGATAGCAGCATAGAAGATCCCCAGCCTTCCTTCCTGCTCAGAAATACCAATTTAACAACCATTAATGGACAAAATGCCTTTATAAAACCTTTGGGATCCAAGTAAAAGGTTCCAGCTCCTTGGTGTTGGGGTGATCAGACCCAACACCAGGCTGTGGGGGCTACAAAATCCAGCGGAGTCAAAGGAATGAGAAAAGACAAGTTGAGAAAGTGGCACCAGGGGGCCAATGCTAGTATGGAGGCTGCGAAGGCCCGGAGCTCTGGAGGCCCAAGCTATTAATTGGTGATCAAACAAAGAAACAGGTGGTGAGGATGTGGGGGTCGAAAGGAAGTGGTGTATCAAGTGAATGAGCTATAGCTGTGACAGTTTAGCATTTTCTTTGAAACATATGGCTACTTGAGATAATGCGAGTGCTAGAAGCAAGGAGCCAGCAAGTCTGGATACATTCCCAAGGCCATGAGGGGTTTTAGACTGTGGACTGTGGACTTGTTCCAAGCCCTGACTTGGCTTCTCTCCCGACACTCAGCTTTTCTTCCAACACTTGGGGGACTTAAGACTGCAAAAAGCCTCATTGAGAAGGAAATCGTATTCCCTTAGTAACAGGCTTGTCCATCCAAGGCCCCAGTAGAAGGCTAATCAACAGAACTCAAAGCAGCTCCACCTCCTGCAAACTAGCAGTGACCATGCACACTAGTGGACCTGGTGGTGATCCTCTCCACCCACAAACTCCAAGGAAACCTGCCTACCTGCAGACCCCTACTGCAGCACCGCCGCCCCCCGCCCCCCACCACTACAACCATTAGCCAAATATACCTGCAGATACTGACAGCAGGCAGACCCCACCTGCAGACAATGGCAATAGGCCTGCTCAAATGTGTACCCCAGCAGCAGGTCCTCCCATGTGTGGACAACTGCAGCAAGGACACACATGGATCACAGCAGCAAACCTACCCACAGATTTCAGCAATAGGCCCACCTGTGGTCACCAACAGCTGGTTGTCTGCTGACCCTCTCAGCCAACCCACCCAGAATCTCTGATCTGGCTGCTTCTACAAATGCAGACTCACCAATGCAAGCATACAAGGATCATAAAGAATCAGGCAAACATGACACCATGAAATAAATCTAATAAAGCTCCAGTAACCAAACCAAAAGAAATGAAGATCCACAAACTGCTCGACAGATAATTTCAGATAATCATCTTAAAGAAGCTCAACAAGATACAAGAGAACACAGAAAGGCAATGAAAAAATATCAGGAAAACAATACATAAACAAAATTAGAAGTTTAACAAAGAAATAAAAACTATAAAAAAAAAACCCACAAAAATCCGGAACTGAAGACTTCAAGGACTGAATTGAAAATTGAATAGAGCACTTCAACAGGAGATTCAATCAAGTGGAAGAAAGAATTAGCAAATTCATAGACAGATCATTTGAAATTATCCAATCAGAGGAACAAAAAGAAAAAAAGAATAAAAAAGAGTAAAGAAAGACTATGGGACTTATGGGACACCATGAAGCAAACCTTTCTATGTAATATGGGTGTCACAGAAGTAGAAGAGAGAGAAAAGAATTTAAATTTAAAGAAATAGTAACTTTAAACTTACCAAATTTAGGGAAGGAAATAGATATCTAGATTCATGAAGCCCAAAATTTCCCAAATAGGACAAACCCAAAGAGGTCTATACTGAACACATTATAATTAGTTTGTCCAAAGTCAAATACAAAGAAAAAAAAAATTGAAAGCAGCAGGAGAAAACTGACTTGTCACATAAAAGGGAACCTCCAAAAGACTATCACAAGATTTCTCAGTGGAAACCTGCAGACCAGGAGAGAATGAAATGATATATTCAAAGTACTAAAAGAAAAAAAAACCCACCTGTCAATCAAGAATTCTGTACCCAGCAAAGTGTCTTTTATTAGTGAAGGAAAGATAAAAACCATCCCAGACAAACACATACTGAGGGAGTTTGTCACCACTAGGTCTACCTTGCAAGAAGTGCAAGGCTGGCTGTGCCCCTCCCAGCAGAGACACAGGCATGGTGCTGGGGTCTGAAGGGGAGGAATGTAGTTCCGCACCAGTAGGCAGGTGACACTGGTGCCTGGGAATAAACATGGAAAGGGAGTCTTCTCCTACCCCCTCACCCACTGCTCCAGATAGACCCTTGGCTGTCCCTACTGGGAGCTGGCACAAGTGCACCTGGGGATGGCTTTTGAGGGCTCCTGGGGGCAGCTGCACTCCCATTGATGGGATGCCTGCTGGCCGAGCCTTGCACAAAGGGCAGAGTTTATCCTCCTCCCCATATGGAGCAGCAGCATTCCCATAGCAGAACGCAGATGAGTATCAGAGCTGCTGAGGGAAGAGGTTCTATCCCAAGGCCATTTTGGTGGTAGCCACAGGATAGGTGTTTTCTGCAGACCTCCATCGCACTGCAGCCTGGAGATGAAGGACAATGTTTATCTGAACTGAAGGTCATAAGCTCCGGGACAAGGGTGTTTTAGGAAAGTGGATTGCCTTCCTGCCAGACCAGGATGTGGAGCTGGTATACTCCTTCCCACTCTGGTGGAGACATCAGTGCATTTCACCATGAGCTCCCATTTCCACTCCCATCAAGGCAGGTGCTTCCGCTTATAATTGGGGATTCCCAGGGTGAGCTTGGTCGTTTAGTGCCACTCAGTTTTGTGTCCCCCTCCAAAGCTTTGTGTTCCC
Organism: Hylobates moloch; assembly: GCF_009828535.3. Classification (NCBI taxonomy): domain Eukaryota; kingdom Metazoa; phylum Chordata; class Mammalia; order Primates; family Hylobatidae; genus Hylobates; species Hylobates moloch. The sequence continues at coordinate 46,246 of NW_026652392.1, read as the reverse complement.
TTCAGGGAATCAGGCCATCCACAGACCAGCCAACTGCCTGCGACAACAGAGATCCCCTCCCAGAAAACAAAGACCAAGTACCCATCAGCTTCTGCCACAGCCAGCTTTTATTGGGATGCAGATTGAATTGCACAACCAAATAAAAAACAGGCTGACAGAGGGTATAGTGCTAGGGAATGAGATAAACTTCCGGAGACTTCCACATTCCCAGCCCCTCAGAAGGTAGTATTCCTGCTCATATGCCCAATACATTGCTACTACAATCAGCATAATAAAGCCACCACACAAAAGCTATCTATACAGCATAATAAAGCCACCACACAAAAGCTATCTATGACCAAGGAACTCATACAGAGCTATGACCCATGGAAGGCACCCAACATTGAAGCCAAATGATCATACACAACATAGAGTCACACCTTCAAAGGGGGAAAAAATCCCATTCAAATGAGAGTAAGTTCAAAAGTAAGAAGTAATGGCTTCTCTAGATGAGAAGAAATTGGCATAAGCACTCTGGAACTATGAAAAACCAGTATTTTGACAGTCCCAAAGGATCACACCAGCTCCCTAGCAATGGATTCTAACCAATAAAAAAATTTTGAAATAACAAATAAAGAATTTAAGATATGAATTGTAAGGAAGCTCAATGAGATACAAGAGAAAGTTGAAAACTAACATAAGGAAATCAGAAAAATAATTCAGGATATTAATGAAAAATTTACTAAAGAGATAGAGATTAAAAAACCAAAACCAAATAGAACCTCTAGAAATGAAAATTTATTGAAGGAACTATAAAACATAGTTGAAACTTTTAACAAAAGACTAGACCAAGCAGAAGAAATAATTTCAGAGCCTGAAGGCCAGTAATTTGAATTAACCTAGTCAGACAGAAATAAAGAAAAAATAAATTTTTAAAAATGAACAAAGACTTTGAAAAATATAGAATTATATACAGTTACCAAATATACAATATATAGACATTCCTGAGGGAGAAGAAAAAAAATTAAAAGCTTGGAAAACCTATTTGAGGGAATAATTCAGGAAAACTTCCCTGGTCTTGCTAGAGAATTAGACATCCAGATAGGAGATGCTCAGAGAACACCTGGAAGATGCCTTACAAGAGAAACCTCATAAAGGCATATCATCATCAGACTATCCAAAGTCAATATGAAGGAAAACATTCTAAAAGCAGCAAGAGAGAAATGTCTAATCTATAAAGGAAAACCCAACAGATTAACAACAGACTTCTTAGCGGAAACCTTACAAGCCAGAAGAGATTGGGGTCTTAATGTTTAATCTTCTTAAACAAAAATCCTGCAAGCCAAGAATTTTGTATCCTGCTAAACTAAGCTGCATAAATGAAGGAGAAATAAAGTTTTTGCCATACAAACAAATGCAAAGAGAATTTGTCACCACTAGACCAGCACTACAAGAAATGCTTAAAGTTCTAAACATGGAAATGAATGGACAATACTCCTCATCATAAAAGCACATTAAAGTGAAAAACTCACAGATTATATAAAGCAATTATATAATTGAGACTAAAAAGCAACTGGGTAACAATTATCATGACAGGAACAAAACATCACATAACAATATTAACCTTGATAATAAATGGAGTAAATGTTCCACTTAAAAGATTCAGATTGGTGCTGGGTGTGATGGCTTACACTTGTAATCTCAGAACTTCGGTAGGCTGAGGCAGGAGAATTGCTTCAGACCAGGAGTTTGAGACCAGCATGGGCAACATAGTGAGACCCCATCTCTGTAAAAAATTAAAAAGAAAAATTAGCCAGGTATGATCATGCTCACCTGTAGTCCTAGCTACTTAGGAGGCTGAGGCAGGACAATCACTTGAGCCCAGGAGTCTGAGGCTGCAGTGAGCTATAAATGCATTATGGCACTCTAGCCTGGGTGACAGTGAGACTGTCTCAAAAAAAAAAAAAAAATAGATACAGACTAAAAGATTGGATGAAAGTAGCATCACCTCGGGGGTCCTAACTAGTCACGAGAACAGTGCACAAGACAAACACCAGCTAAGATGGCAGGGAGAATAAGCCTGAACAAGGCAAGACAGAGGTCTGCTAAGGGAAATCCATCCCACAAAAGACAAGCGAGGCAGGGGCTCTCTGAGGCCTAGAGCAGCATGCAAAAGAACAACTTTTTCCAGGTGGCAGCTCCCTAGCTGCTGCCCCCACATGCTGTTGCCTCCGCAGCCACTCTACCTGCCCCAGCCCTGCCCAGGTATTCCAAGCAGCTCTCAGCTCTTTCCCAATATCTAGGCAGTGCTGTTGAGATAAAGGAAGAGGAGAAGTGGACACAGCAGGTCTTGGCCCTTAAGATCTGCAGTTGTGAGTTCCTTTTGCAATCGCTGTAGGTCATTGTGCAACTTGCTGGTCTCTGGACTCCTGATTTCTAGACATCTATAAAATACAGACACTGATGATGCCACTTAACTCACAGAGCTGCAGTGAGAAAGGTGCAGATGAGATCAAGGCCTGATAGTGTTCTGCAAACTATAGTGGTGGATGTGCACAGTGTTGTGAATATCAGTGGCAGGTTTCCAGAACGCAGGTGGGAATAAGAGTGAGTGAGTCAATAAAGAAGAAAATTGCCCCACTTCTTGAAGGGAGTTTTTGGGGCTGGGCAGCTCAGGGTACAGGGCAGGCATAAATAGTGAGTGCCTGCCAAGCAAAGGCTAGTTTGCTTGGAGCTCCTGGGGCCTAACAAGAAGAAACCTGTAAGTGTCTCTGTTCTTGCCTTCTTTTTATTTTCTCCACATCCTGTAAATATCCCTCTGCCGACCTGGGCAGTTCAACCTATTGGTGTGGAGGGTCTGTGTAGCTGTTCTGGTCTAGGAGGCATGGGCGCAGGAGGTGGGGAGCACAGGAGGTCTTATGGTGCTCTTCTGCCCCTTATTCAGTGGCCTCAGCCCAGGGAGGATTTGCTTTCTGAGCTGGGGGTGCACAGGGTGTAAGAGTGGGTGTGACACTATCTAGACCTGGGATGCCACAGTGTGGAAGCTTCAGGTGGAAAAATGCAATTCTAATTTATCTCTAGGCTCTTTTCTGCACTGATTTCTTCAGAAAGGACAGTGGAAGGGAGACAAACCCAGGCACTCACAGGCCGGGGTTCTAAACCCATCCTGGTGCCAACAGCCTGTGGAAAAGCAGGGCAAGCCTGTTTTTCTCATAGCTTCAGGTCTTTACTTTAAAAAATATACTTACTGGAGTAGGTCTCTGATTTTCCAATCCATGTTCAGAGGAGATGGCCTTTTCAATGAAATTGTACTCTGAAAGCTTAGCATAAACTGGGCACTGCAGGGGTTGAGGGGGACCACGACTCTGCCCACTCCATCTGCTGCCCCAGCCAAGATGCCTCATCTGAATCCTGGGCCTGAAAACCCAGGTCTGCCCTCTCCAAGGGTCCTTCAAGCCACAGTGGCTGCTGGTGCCTTCTGTGCCATCTTGAGCCTGTAGACAGAATGCCTATTGCCTTTCATTCTTCCCCAGAACCAGACACAGGGCCTGAGGGGTGAGGCAGCTGCAGGGCACAGAACAATGCCCTTGCTCTGTCCTGGGTCTAGCCCTTGCTGCTCATGATTGAGCCTCTGCCAGAACAGGTGTAACAAGGTAGCTGCTGCTGGCAGTGAGCTCACCCAGGTGTTTCTAGAGACTACCAGGATACCCAAGGAAGTGGTGATTTCAAAATTGAAAGAGGCTAGTGAGAAATAGGGGTCATCCACAGCCCAGAATCACCAGCAGTCAAAGAAGAAAGCACTCCTCTGGGCAGGAAGCCCCCCACTTGCCACCACCCCAGTTGGCCTGGTGACCCCTTTCTTTGCACAAGTCCCTCTGGCTTTTTTCCCAGCCTCTGCGAATCTGATCAGCTCTTTTCACTCTCATAACTTTACGGTTTCTCATTGAGAGAAAAGATACCCAAAACAGGGAATGTCCCAGGTCCTGCTCTTATCCTGATCTCAGTTCCTGACCATCTTAGATAGTAAATGGGTTCCCTGTTGGGCAGTTGCTCTTGCTTACCCACAACACTAGCTTTCTGCCTGACTGAGCCTATCTGGCATGTCCTCTTTCCATATAAGACTTCTTTTTTTTTTCTGAGATGGAGTCTCACTCTCTTGCCCAGGCTGGAGTGCAGTGGCACGATCTCGGCTTACTGCACCCTCCACCTCCCAGGTTCAAGAGATTCTCCTGCCTCAGCCTCCCAAGTAGCTGGGATTACAGCACACACCACCACATCCGGCTAATTTTTTATATTTTTAGTAGAGATGGGATTTTGCCAAGTTGGCCAGGCTGGTCTCAAACTCCTGACTTCAAGTGATCTGCCCGCCTCAGCCTCCCAAAGTGCTGGGATTACAGGCATGAGCGACCATGCCCGGACTCCACATACTTCTTTTCCAAACCCTCTCAGGTCTTAGAAGAACTCCAGGTGTCTCAGGATTTCTCCTACTGCTAGTTTAGTGTCTCTGAAAACTTTCACCTGGGTTCCCTCTGGGACTTTTCTCTAGAGACAGTGCCTGCTTCAGGAATGGCAAATTGCCAGGCGAATGTGCACCACACTCCCAGCCTGCGCTCAGGAAGGACATCACTAAGCATTCAGGACTCTGGCTGCATTTTCAGACCAGCACTGTCGGCACCAGTGCTAGTCCATGCAAGACAGCAAGAGAGAAGAAACAGGCTTGCCTTGTCTGAGCTAAGCCAGTTGCCTCAGTGGCACAGACAGGGAGACGGTCTAGGGAGTGGTGGGGGGTGTCCTGCCCAGAGGCACTCAATGAACCCTTCTTGATGTGACAGATGGCCCCAGTGAGGAATGCTACATCCTAGCCACTATACCAAACTTAGTGCCCAAGGGAAGGCACAAGAAGGGAAGACATGAGCACCTGGAAATGGGGGATGCTGCTGTCAACCTATGTCAGAGTTCCAGCTGGGTAACTCATGCCCTCCATCCAGACCATGTGCCCACCTTGTCCTTAAACTGCTTTTGGATTCCTGCTGCTCTAGGCCCCATAGCAGAGGAGAGAAGTTGGGAATGGGGGCTTCCGTCACCTCCAGAAGCTGAGCCAAGCCCTAAACCATGTCCATGAAGCATAAGCATGTCTTTTCTCTTTCTGTTCACCTCTCCAGGCCATGCTGCTCTTCCTCCTCTCTGCACTGGTCCTGCTCACACAGCCCCTGGGCTACTTGGAAGCAGAAATGAAGACCTACTCCCAAAGAACAGCGCCCAGTGCTTGCACCCTGGTCATGTGTAGCTCAGCAGAGAGTGGCCTGCCTGGTCGTGATGGACGGGATGGGAGAGAGGGCCCTCGGGGCGAGAAGGGGGACCCAGGTAGGGTGAGGCCCTGGGCTTATCCTGCTGGGGAGGAATGGTCATTGGAATTGTAACTAGCCCAGCAACTCTGGGTACTTTGTTACGGAAGTCTGGAGATGTGTTTCTTCCTCCCAAGAAGGCGAGTTCCACACTGCTCCACCAGCTGGCAAACGAGTGGCTGTGCTGAGCCCCCATGTGCCTCATCCAGCACCCAACTGTCCTAGCTCCTCCCCTAGGATCCCCAGATCCTTCCCATCCTAAGAGCAAGCAAACAGTGGTAAATTACTGATATTTGGGGCCTTCTAGAGCCCTGTGCCAGCAGTTAGCAGTTGTTCATTCCAATTAAATGATGCCTGTGCAGGGCATTAAATATCTTAAATATTTAATTAAACACCACTGCATGAAGGGTGGGAAAAAATGGGGCTCCATGGCTCCATTCTCAAGTCTAATCAAGAAGATTTGCTCTAATACATTACAGGGAGAGAAAAGGCACTCATATTTCTTTGTCCACCCCTGTGCTTGGGCATTCACTTGAGTAGTTCATTTAATCCTCCCAAGAGTCTTACGGGGGACATATTAATCTCCTTCAACAGGTAAGAAAATGATGATGCAGAGAAGCTAAGTAACAATGATTCTGGAGGTGGAAAGGACGAAGGCTCTGCATCAGACTGGCCTGGGCTTTACTGCTGGCTCCATCTCCACACTGGGCGAGCCCCTCAGTGTCACTGAGTCTGTTTTTTTATCTGGTAATGGGAATGATATCTACCACCCAGTGGTGAATAACTGAGCCAAAGGCTTTATTTTTTCTTGAGTCTTTGGGATAAAGTTGCATTTTCTGCTGTACCAAATAGGTGAATTATCTTGAGCTTAGCAGAGGTACTGATGAGTAAGGGAATTGTCCTTGGAAATACTGCTCCCCGCTTGCAGGGAAGGATCTAGGTCTTACTGACAAGAAAGGAGAATTCCATGAGCCAGCAGCATGAACCAAGGGACCTCTATGATAGTGGGCAGGGCTTCAAAGGGATCAGATACAGTCTTTAACTTTCCGGAAAGATGAAGCAACATCCCCAGGCTTTGTGGGGTAAGGGGCAAGTGAGCATCTGCCTGTCCCTTACAGACAGAAAGTGGCTCCCAATGTGAATGGGATGGGGCTTGGGGAGGGCTGCCCAGAGGGGATCTCAGAATGGGGGTGGGGTTCACCTTGGCAGCTCTTTCTCAGAGATTCTCAACTCAGTCTGGCCTCCAGTGGGGCCCCGGATTTGAATCTCAGGGATCTTTCCCACAATGGACCTGGGAGCTTGCCGCCTGAAGCATGGTCAAGGCCTCCCTTCCCCACATATGTGCCTCAACCCGTGCACATTCCAGGCCTGGCTTTGGGTCAGTACTTGGATAGAGGACAGAACACAGTGGGGCTGCAGGATGAGGCTCCGCTCTGGCTTCTCAATTGCAGTCTCTCCAGTCACTCCACTGTTACAGATCTGAGGGCTGGGTTCCCTCAGAATCCTCAGCATCCTCAGAATCCACCCAGAATAGGTCTGTGTGGGGCCAAAGTCTGAGCTCATGACAACCACCCCTGCAGAGTTGGAAGCATGTGGTTCCCAGAATCTGCTATGAGGAAAATTGGGGCTTGAAAGAAGAGATCTTTGAGTAGGGGTGGAGGGTGGAGCTTGAGTCACTCTGGTGACACCCCCGACGTATCATGGAGGGTAAATATGACCCAGATCTTGCCTTTGGGGAGAACAATTCCTTATTCCTCAGCACCTCCAGCATTCCTGCTCAGCAATATTCCGTGGGGGAGTCCCTCCAAGGATGCTCATCTCCCTTGGACAAATCACATACCTTACAGCAGCCCATGAGTCCCGGCAGGACCACCCTGTACCCCTGTACCCCTGCTGCTCCTCTGACTTCGGTGCCACCACCCCTACTCGCCCCAACCACATAGCTTCTTTCTGGCCCCCGGCCACGCTCAGCCTCCTGTCTCCCTAGGGGCTTGCCATTTGCTCTTCTCATAGCTGTCCCTGCAGCTCACACTTCACCTCCTTCAGGGCTTTATTCCTGGATCACCTTCTCAGTGAGGTGCTCCCTGACCACCCTACCGAAAACAGACCCTACCCCCAACACACCCTATGCTTTACTTTTCCCTGTGGCATTATATCTAACATACCATATGTTGTACATTTTTAATGTTTTATTATCTGTTTCTATGAGATAGAGTTGAACTTCCCCAGAGAAGGGCTGTTTATCCCCAGTATTTGGGACAGTGCCTGGCATGTATTAGAGGCTCCAGATATATTTATGGAATGAGTGAATGGAAGATGGAAGGGGTGGAGGAATTTTCGGAGTCAAAACAGCCAAAAGGCTGGGCCATAAAGCTCCACTTCAGGTGGCACTCGGGTGCAGGTCTAGGTCTCTGGGGACACTAGGATACACAGTGAGTGTTTTGAAAGGCATGGGTGCAGCGTTTGGAGAGGTGCCCCTCCTCCACCCCGGTGCTCTCATGGCCTCCATAGTTGGTGTACCAAGAACAAGCAGGCTCTAACGCTCCCTTCTGGAGAGTGATGTTTTTCTCTTGGTCCATCTTCCTGCTGCTGGCTTGGCCAGGGTGAAGCCCAAGCGAGGCTCCACGTGGGGTCAGGACATCCTGCCTTGAGCACAATGTGCTGTTGAGTGTCAGAGGTAGGGCCCATCCTATCACCCTCTGTGCTTCCGTTTCATCCCTAATAAGGACTGTAACCAGTCGGACAGGCAGACAGGCTGGAAGGCAGGAGCACTGGGCTCTGGTCTTAGCCACTTAGTACTCGTGGGAAAGCAACCTGGGCAGCCGGACCCAGGGCACGGAATTCCACTGGGCATGGAATTCAGATGTTTCCAGGTGGTGGTGCTGCTGGGATACGCCAGCACAGACTCTTCCACCCATCCAGCAAATTTACCCACAACCACACGCACGGCCCGCACGGAGGCCTGGCCTCCTCTGCCATGGGAGCATGGCTTCCAAGCCTGAAATGTCACTTCCTCTCTGCAAATCTCCCTCAATTCTCCTTGTCCTTAGAATCCCACTTTCTCTTTGAAGAAGACAGCTCTGAGTGTGTGAATGCTGGGGTGGGGACACTCGGATGAGATGAGGGACACTTCATGCATTGTCCTTCCTCTCCCTTGTCTCACAGTGTATTATGAACCCCCTGCTGAGCAGGACCTGAGGCTAAGCTGAGATTTGCATCTGGCCTAGTGCTAGGTATAAAGTAGATGCTGCATAGATGGCTCTTAGTGAACAAATAAATGAGCAAATGGACCAATAACTGAATGAACAAGTTAGCACCACCTGTCTGGTGCCATTTCTGGTTGGATTCCCTTACATATATATATACGTATATATATATACGTATATACATATGTGTGTATATATATGTATATATCTACTATATATATGTATATACGTAGATATATACGTATATACGTATATATATACATATGTATATACGTATATATATGTATATATACGTATACATATAGGTATATATACGTATATATACCTGTATGTATATATACGTATACATATAGGTATATATATGTATATATACCTATATGTATATATGTATATATATGTATCTATGTATGTGTGTATATATATATATACACACACATATATATATATATATATGGAATGCAAGAAGTCCACGATCACTGGTAAGAGCTGACAGATTACCTGCCATCAATACAGTGGCCTTGGGGCAGGGGAAGGAGCACCGCATAGAAGGTCAGCCAGGTCTTGGCTTTAATCCACCTCCAGCTCTGGAAGGCTTCTTCCTCATCTATAAAATGGGGATGTTGATACCCATTTCCTGGATCACTGCTGGACCAGGGTGTGTGACAGTGGAAGTCTCATGCTCTGCAGAATCCTGAAAGAATGCTGGGGGCTGGCCGGGCACAGTGGCTCACGCTTGTAATCCCAGCACTTTGGGAGGCTGAGGCAGGCGGATCACGAGGTCAGGAGATCGAGACCACAGTGAAACCCCGTCTCTACTAAAAATACAAAAAATTAGCCGGGCGTGGTGGCAGGCGC
>NW_026652392.1:0-36761 GCF_009828535.3 Hylobates moloch | reverse complement strand
AAAAAAAAAAAAAAAAAAAAAGAATGCTGGGGGCTGATCCTGCAGGCAGCTGGCCCTTTCTGGGTCTAGGGCCAGGTCTTTGTCCGTTTCTTCTGCTGCTACAGGTTTGCCAGGAGCTGCAGGGCAAGCAGGGATGCCTGGACAAGTTGGCCCAGTTGGGCCCAAAGGGGACAATGGCTCCATTGGAGAACCTGGACCAAAGGGAGACACTGGGCCAAGTGGTGAGCAACTGGGTGTTGATTTCAGGTGTTTCCGGGTGGTGGTGCAGCTGCGAGTATATGCCAGTGGGCACGCACAGAGCCCATCCCAGGAAGAAGGTTGTCTGAAGGTGGCACTGGGTCATTTCAGGACAGATGGGGCCTGCTGTTGGGAGGACAACAATGCTGCCTCCCTGACCTGTTATTACCCTCACCTTACTACACACTCCTCCTGCCAAGAGGGTTCATTGTTACTGACCGGGCTGGTGCTTTTCCTCAGGACCTCCAGGACCTCCCGGTGTGCCTGGTCCAGCTGGAAGAGAAGGTCCCCTGGGGAAGCAGGGAAACATAGGACCTCAGGGCAAGCCAGGCCCAAAAGGAGAAGCTGGGCCCAAAGGTAGGTGGCTGGTCTGTGGCCGGTCTGAGAAGGGAAAGGAGGAAGGACAAGGGTCCATGATGTGACCTGAGGCGTGCTCAGAGTGCCAGGGAGAGCCCAGACCCTTGATGCTGCAAAGGCCTTGCCATGCACCCTCCCAATCCCCACAACTGCAATATTTTCCTCTCACCCTCCACAGAGGAGCCCCAGAAAGCTAGGAGAGTCTCCCCACTTCTCTCTCTGACCCTAAAGTTGTGGGCAAAAAGCTCCATTGCTAACAAAACCGCACCTGCTGAACACACTCTTAGCTGTGTTTGTTCCTGTGTGCTCCTTCCTCAGGAGAAGTAGGTGCCCCAGGCATGCAGGGCTCGGCAGGGGCAAGAGGCCCCGCAGGCCCTAAGGGAGAGCGAGGCATCCCTGGTGAGCGTGGAGCCCCTGGAAACGCAGGGGCAGCAGGTGAGCAGTGGAAAGAGCTGGGCTGGGCTGGGTCCAGTTCTCCTGTGTCTGCTTGGAGCTGTGAATGTCTACCCCCCTCCCCCACCACCCACAAAGGCAGAGGTGGCATTGCTGGAACACAGGGAGAATCTATATCCAAGAAGGGTGCATGAGGGGGCTCTGGGGACCTTTCCTATCTAGGGAGAGTGGGGTGCTAACCAACCGAGAAGTCTGTATACAGGGAAGGTTAGTTGTTGGGTGGCAGGACAGTTTTACACAGTGGGGTTGATTGCTGGGTGACAGGGACAGTCAGTGTACAGAGAGCTGCATGGCTGGGTACTGGAGACCGTCTATCTATTTCTGGGCAATAAGGATAGTTAATCCATGTACTGGAAGGTAAAAATGCTAAAAAAGAAATGGGTACATAGCTCACCCAGTTCTTCTTTCACCCCAGGGTCTGCTGGAGCCGTGGGTCCTCAGGGAAGTCCAGGTGCCAGAGGACCCCCAGGATTGAAAGGGGACAAAGGCGTCCCTGGAGACAAAGGAGCAAAGGGAGAAAGTGGGCTTCCAGGTAAGGCAGCAGCTCCTGGCCCAGGGAAGCCCCGCTGGGGCATGGGTGGGCAGAGAGGAAGCCCTCCCCATCCCAGAGGAGGGGCTCTGGGATGTGTGCCCTATTAATGGCAGCTGGTGGGCGGAACTCAGGAAAGGTGGACAGGCTGGAAGGCAGGAGCACTGGGCTCTGGTCTTAGCCACTTAGTACTCATGGGAAAGCAACCTGGGCAGCTTCTCCATCTGACTATCGGGAAAACTACAACTGCCTTCCCAATTCATAGGACAGTTTTGGGCATTAAAAACCCAGTGAATAGAAAACACATGAGTGTGTATTCCTGCCCAGCAACCCCCACCCACCCAGTGGAGATGCCATTATATTCCAAGACTTTAAAGTCACAATGTCATCTGGTTCAGTGTCAGTGAGGTACAGGGAGCAATTTGTCCATAGCAGAACCATAAGACATCCTTGCACAGCAGAGGCCAGCTGTGTCAGCAGATGTGGGCTTGCTGTGGGTCAGCCCCACAATATGTGCCTGCAACTAGACACCCTTCCTTTGGGGCTCAGACTCTGAGCTCTTCCTTCGCTCTCTGGACAAGTCTTTTCTTGGCCATTTTCTCCCCTCTAGATGTTGCTTCTCTGAGGCAGCAGGTTGAGGCCTTACAGGTACAAGTACAGCACCTCCAGGCTGCTTTCTCTCAGTATAAGAAAGGTGAGTTCCTGGATCTGAACCTGGGCCCAGCACTGGCATTGGGCCCCACACTAGATCTCGACCTTGATTTGGCCTTTGGCTGGGGCTAGACCTCTGGCTGGGCCTGAGGCAGAGCCTGCCCTGGGTCTAGGATGGGAATGAGCTGGGACCTGTGTAGGGCTGGACCCGGGACTGTGGCAGGGGGTAGGGCTCAGGCTGGGATGGGGCTAGAACAGGGCAGCCACCTGCTCCTGGAGCTGAAAGTAGATCCAAGGGGGCAAAGGAGGAGGACGTGGCCCCTATCACCAGCTCACCAGGCTAGCAGTAGCATAGTAAAGGCCATCAGGCTCCTGAACTACCCACCAACCTCAATTCCACCTGTGCCCTGAGACAAACTGTTGTCCTGAGTCCAGTGCAATTCAGTAGAGCCTCTCTCCTGCCTACCTTGTGCTGGTCCCTCTGATAGACAAGGGGCTACCCAACATGGGCTGCATTTTTTTACCTCAGAGGGGCCAGGTATGGGAGTGCCCAGTGATGCTGCTGCACATCCCAAGGCAGCCCAGAAACCAGATACAGTTCTGGGAGCTAGGACTGGGGTTCTGCTCTGGGGGTACAAGGCAGGTGGGAGCCTGACCTTGGTATGTGGCCATCAGATATCTCACCTTAGGTGTGCTCTTGGTTCAAATAGGGGGCAGGCTGCTTCTGGGCCCCAGCAACTGCTGGGCTCTCCCTGCAGCTCTGGAGGCATTTTAGAGCAGAGAGTTTGCCCTAACCCTGGAATCCTGAAGAGTCAGAGGCCTCAGGGGCACACACTAGAGGGCCAGATGCCTTTTTGAATCTCCACATCAGTGCCCGACTGCCCCTACTCTCTTCTGCCCTTCCTGACATCAGCTTTGAGTTCAGGCGAATCTCACTGAGGCAAAAAATAAAAAATAAAAGTTTTCCAAAGTAGTAGAGCATAAAGGGGCTGACTGGGTGCAACATAGGTTTGGCTTCTAAGTACCCAAGCTCTGAGATGAGAGTTTCAAGCATTTGATATATATCTCTTTCTGCATATGCCCTAATTCACCCAGAGGCACAGTGACAGAAACACACAGAGGAACATGTCCATATGCACCCACCGCATGTGTGTGCACTTAAACACCATAAAACTAATTCCACCTCCATCTACATACATGAGCTCATATGTTGTCTATATAGCACACACAAATATGCACACACATCCAGATGAACCTTACATACTTTCATGTACCTTTGGATATATGCACATATATTCAAAGGCATGCCCACATATGTGCATGGCACATAAACCTAGTAATGGTACATGAACTCTTATGCTGACTTTGTTCAGGGATGCTCTGGGTGCCACCCTGAGCCCATGGAGAATCTTAAGGATGATGAGTCAGGGTGCAGCCTGCATTCTGAGCAGCCCAACAAAGACAGGGGCACAGCCTTCTCTGGAGCTTCCAGTGTCCTTTGCGGAAGATTTCCGTGCATGGGCCCAAGAGCCACAAAGACAGACTAAAAAGAGATACTTGACATGTCACACAGGCAATGCTTTTGTGAAGTGAGCCCTCATTTTAGAGATGAGGAAATGGAAACCCTGAAAAGGGAAGTGACTTTCCCTGCCCATGCAACAGCCATTGCCAGGGTGGATGTGAATGCCTGGTCTTCCAGTTCCCACTCAGGGCTGTCTCCAGCACTAACACCACTCCCCTGTGCCTCACTCACACATGCCCTTCAGATGCCCTCCTCCACTCCCTCAGCACCTCCCAGGCAGGCTGACTGGCTGGGGCATCACCCATGTGCATACTAAGAGGCCGACATGAGGCCAGACCCAGAGCAGAGATTAGCATCTGGCAGCTTTCAGATGTCCTCTCCTCCTCCTGTCTCTCCCCTTTCATCACCTCATCACACAGCACAGACCCTCTCTGACAACCCCACATCCCCTACTGTTGTACAGGGTGACAGTGAGCTCATTGCAGGTGTTTTCTGTACTCTCAGAAACTGGACTGGTCTACACTGTGATCAACTTGGGAAAAATTGTTCATTTCTACATAGTAATTGAGAAATCGATTCTGGTGTATAGCATGTGCCAAAATAGAAAGAGCACGTCTGAGCTTTGGTGTCAGACTGAGTGAGGTTGAATCCCTAACTTCACGTTTGCTGCTTGTGTGACTTTGAGCCTCTCAGCTTCTCTAAACTCCAGTGCTCTCATCTGTAAGTGGGGAATCATGGTGTCACCTCACAGGGTAGGTCATGGGACAGGGGCTGTTCTGGAACAATCTGTCTTGCATTCTCTCTGGCATCCTGATGTGGCACCTGTTTGGGAGGTCTGAGAGGCTCAGGTTGGAGCACAGAGGTCTCAGAGCCCCTGAGCTTTAGCCAGGTGATGCCACAACCCCAACCTGACTCTCTTCTTCTCCTAGTTGAGCTCTTCCCAAATGGCCAAAGTGTTGGGGAGAAGATTTTCAAGACAGCAGGCTTTGTCAAACCGTTTACAGAGGCACAGCTGGTGTGCACACAGGCTGGTGGGCAGTTGGCCTCTCCACGCTCTGCCGCTGAGAATGCCGCTTTGCAACAGCTGGTCATAGCTCAGAATGAGGCTGCTTTCCTGGGCATGACTGACTCCAAGACAGAGGGCAAGTTCACCTACCCCACAGGAGAGTCCCTGGTCTATTCCAACTGGGCCCCAGGGGAGCCCAACGATGACGGCGGGTCAGAGGACTGTGTGGAGATCTTCACCAATGGCAAGTGGAATGACAGGGCTTGTGGAGAAAAGCGTCTTGTGGTCTGCGAGTTCTGAGCCAACTGGGGTGGGTGGGGCAGTGCTTGGCCCAGGAGTTTGGCCAGGAAGTCAAGGCTTAGATCCTCGTGCTGCCAATATCCTAATAAAAAGGTGACCGTCTGTGCCGGGGAGGACTTCTCTACAGAACGTGGCCAAAAGGTAGGGCTGCTGCAGGACACCACAGAGTGAAATGTGAGGCTTCCTTCACACTAAAACTCCTTTCAGGGGAAGAAGGGGCCAGCCTGCTTTCCCTATAAGGGATAAAAGTGGGTCTCCAATGACCTTCCTGTCCCCAAACCTGAAGACTCCTTTTCAGCCCCTTTTCTCAAACCGTCAGCTGCATTTGACCCTGCGGATCTCTCCCTCCTCTTTCAAGCACTTCCTCCTCCCAACTTCACAGATACCACTTTTGCCTACTCTGACTCTTTTTTTTTTTTTTTTTTTTGAGACTGGGTCTCACTCTGTCACCGAGATTGGAGTGCAGTGGTGCGATCTGGGCTCACTGCAACCTCTGCCTCCCAAGTAGCTGAGACCAAAGGCATGAGCCACCATGCCCAGCTAATTTTTTGTGTTTTTGGTAGAGATGATGTTTTGCCATGTTGCTTAGGCTGGTCTTGAACTCCTGGGCTCAAGTGATCTGCCTGCCTTGGCCTCCCAAAGTGCTGGGATTACAGGCATAGAACACCACCCCCGGCCCGTTATTAGTCTTTTTAGCTTGTCCCTCTTTCTCTCCTTGACCACTTAATGGTGCAGTGCTGAAGTCTCAGCTCTCAGCTGTCTTCTCTTCTTACACTCACTCCAGAGATGAGCTCATCCTGTCCTCTACTTTAAATTCCTTCTGCAGGCTGGTGGCTTCCCTGCAGGTATATCCCTATTCAGCACCTCTTCCTGAACCCCAGATTCCTCTAGCCAGTTCAGGCTGGAGCCCAGGGATAAAAGGAGGCTCCCAGCCTCCATGGCTGCCTCTTATTTCAAGGTCTGAGCCCAGGAAGCTGCACAGCATGGCAGGGTGACCTGGCAGAGAATGTCTGCCTCCCTAGCTAGGCCACATGTCCCTGCACTCAGTAGGCCCTTCCTCACCCCTGCACTGCCCAGGATCTGTCTCCATCGCTGCCAGCATGACTGCCTCTTGACTCATGGGAGGAGTACCAGCTGCACAATCCTAAAGCTGTCTGAAACCTTAGGGAACTTTGGAACAAAGGGTCTCTGGCCAAGCTCCGATTTACCTCCAATCCTCTTCTTGCCTGGTGATTCCAGGAATGTTCTTTCCCCACTCAACCTTAGAGATAATCTAGTTAAACCTCCTCCTCATTTTCCAGATATGAAAACCAAGGCACAGAGGGATGAAACTGTGCAGGGACAAAAGGGGGAGTCAGTGTTACAGCTGGGTCATGGCTGAAGATAGACATGGCTAGTCATGCCCTCATGATCCTGCACTTCCCTAACATAACAAGATGAGTAAGCTGCAGGATTGTTCTAGCAATGGACAATAGCGGCACTCAACAAGTGGATTTCGAATGAATGGATGGATGATAAGAGTTTAACCATGAGAGTAGAGAAGAGACCTCTCTTTGTGCAATTACCAAGCCACTCAGAGACCAAAGCAGTCTTCGTTACTGTCCACTCCAATTGCCTGTGACTATTAGGCCTCTCTACGGCTAACAGCAGGCCTGGCATCTTATGGTAGGTTTTACTGTTTCTCGCCAATCTTTCACTGAGAGGACTTTTGAAGGCAGGCATGAACCTGTGATGTGGGTCACTCCTGGGGAGAAGCAGAAAAGAGTGGGTATACATTTCCGAAATGCCCTCTCGTCTGCTGCCATATCTTCTGTGATTATAGACAGATGGGTAGATATAAAGTTCTTGTACAAGGCCAGGTGAGGTGGCTCACATCTATAATCCCAGCACTTTGGGAGGCCGAGGCGGGTGGATCACTTTGAGGTCAGGAGTTCAAGACCAGCCTGACCAACATGGGCAAAACCCTGTCTCTCCTAAAAATGCAAAAATTAGTTGTGAGTGCTGGCACGTGCCTGTAATCCCAGCTACTTGGGAAGCTGAGACGGGAGAATCACTTAAACCCGGGAGGTGGAGGTTGCAGTGGGCCGAGATTGCGCCACTGCACTCCAGCTTGGGCGACAGAGTGAGACCCTGTCTCAATAATAATAACAATAATAATAAAGTTGTTGTACAATCAAGCATTCTGGAACCTGAGCAAATGCATGGAAAGCAACTGCCCTTGGGGGTTGCCTGGATCTAGGCAATGGACTTACACTCTGAGTGATATTTGGGGGTTGTTACTGCAGCGCCCATCCTTCCTGGATACATTTGAATATTAACATGTTTGCCCTCTATTTACTTAAGAGTCTGTAGGCAATCTCAGACTACCTGGCTGAAACACCTTTGAGCCACAGAGAGGGACTTAGGAGCACCCTGCCTGAGCAGAATGGTCCTTATGTAAGTCCTGTTTGTAGGGCTGAATAAAGTGTTTTTAAGATGTCTCTAGGCCCTTTGATCTGAGGAAATTGCAGAGCGGCCTCATTGCCAGCGCTTCTACATATTTATTTTTTAATTCCCTTAATACTTCATTTGAGGCATAAGTGCCTGGGGCCAGGCCAGGGCTGAAAGGTCTGATGGCAACTTCAGGCCAAGCAAACACATTCTGTGACCAGAGGGAAGGATCAGGGCAGGAAGGGGATGCTTGGCCCCCAGCTAGAGAGACGGCCTGAGAGAACAGAGAGAGGATGAGAGGGATAGGGATCCTGCAGAGAACCTAGACACTTACTGCACCCCTATACAATGTTCACAGGAAAGAAAAGAGGGAGTGGAGGAAGGTGTGAGGACTTCATGAAGTGATTCTAAAGCTCTTATGAAAGAATGACTCTCAAGGGTTAGGAAAATTGCTTAAAATGGGATAATTAGAATGGACTTGACCCATCTATGTTAGAGGGTTTTATAAAACTAGCATAATTGAAGTTGTAGATTAATGACACAGAAATAGACAGAACAATGAAAAAGAACAGAAAGCCTCAAAACGGGCTCAAGTATGTATATATACATGTATGTATCCTATATGCATGATACAGAGAGAATGCCAAAATTACAGGAAAACAATGACTTACCAATGAATTATTCTGGGTTAAATAGTTAAACATTTAGAGGAAGTGTAAAATCAGATTATTTTATTACATATACAACTTAAAATTAGAAGAAAATATAAGTAACAATTTATGTAGTCTTGGAAGGAAAAAGAGCTATCTAAGAATGCTATCAGACAGGGGAACCCAAAGTGATAATATTGATATACCTGACTACATAAGAAATACGTAAAACTTTTCTACTGAAAAGTAAAACACAATGTAAAAGAAAAGTGGTTATGTATTTGCAATGTACATAACAGATAAATCAATAAGAAAATAATGAATATCTAAGTAGGAAAATGGCATAAGAGTGAGAAGAGGAAATTCATAAGGGAAGAAATACTAATGGCCAATAGTACTGATATGTGAAAAATGCATAATCTTAGTAGTAATTTTTAAACCTTAATGAAACAGTAATATCTATCCCTAAATCTATGAGATAGAGTTACAGCTATACTCGGAGGAAATAAGTAACTTTGCTTTCATTATTAAAAATTTAAAAACAAAAAAACATGGACTGAAAATAGTTGAACTAAATGTTCATCTTTTTAAAACAAATTTTTTTTTTTTTTTTTGAGACGGAGTCTCGCTCTTTCACCCAGGCTGGAGTGCAGTGGCGCATTCTCGGCTCACTGCAGGCTCTGCCCCCCGGGGTTCACGCCATTCTCCTGGCTCAGCCTCCCGAGTAGCTGGGACTACAGGCGCCTGCCACCTCGCCCGGCTAATTTTTTGTATTTTTAGTAGAGACGGGGTTTCACCGTGTTAGCCAGGATGGTCTCGATCTCCTGACCTCATGATCCGCCCGCCTCGGCCTCCCAAAATGCTGGGATTACAGGTGTGAGCCACCGCGCCTGGCCTTTAAAACAAATTTTTAAAACAAAAAAAGGAAGGACAAAACAAATAAATATAAAAGTGAAATTAATGAAATATAAAACAAATAACAATAATAGAAATAAGTTGGGCATGGTGGCTCATACCTGTAATCCCAGCACTTTGGGAGGCTGAGAGGGGAGGATCACTTGAGGTCAGGAGTTCAAGACCAGCCTGGACAACATACAGAGCTCCTGTCTCTACAATAAATAAATAAATAAATAAATAAATAAATAAATGTCAGCCAGGTGTGGTGGCATGCACCTGAAGTCCCAGATACTTGTGAGGCTGAGGCAGGAGGATCACTTGAGCCCAGGAAGTCGAGGCTGCAGTGAGGCATGATTATGACACCACATTTCAGCCTGGAAGACAGAGCAAGACCCTGTGTTAACAACAACAAAAAACAAGAATAGATATGACAAATCATCTCAGAAACTAGACTTTTTAAGAGTTGAATTAGACAAATACATGTTGATAAATCTGTATAAGAAGAAAAAAGCCAACACATAGAGTAGTAGCGATAAGAAAGGAGCAGAGATATGAAAAAGATAAAAAGAAATTTGAGATAACATATTCACTTCCTTTTAGGCATTGATCAGAATTGAAAGCAGCAAGAACTCAGGGAATTTGGCAGCCCTCCCCATCCTTCCCTTGCATTTGCTCCATGGCCTGGGGTCGGATTCTACACTCCTTGCCCTGAAGCTCCAGGTGGTTTATAGCTCCCTGGCTAAGGAGGAGGAAAGCGGCACTGCTTTTTATCTGATGTGGAATTTAGCTCATAACCTTGGTGCATTAGGCAAGCACGACCATAGAACAGTGAGTGTGATGTTAAACTATGTCTCATCACCTTCTTCTCCATCTCAGCCATGGTTGGGAGCTTCTACCTCTGGACTCCCCAGACCCTTTTCACATAGTGAATCCAAAATATTCATGACCTTTTCTGATTCCTGCCCTTGGGGTGCTTGGGAACCAGACTCCATCAGTGTAGGAGAGATGA
This sequence comes from Hylobates moloch, assembly GCF_009828535.3. Lineage (NCBI taxonomy): Eukaryota > Metazoa > Chordata > Mammalia > Primates > Hylobatidae > Hylobates > Hylobates moloch. The sequence goes on along the minus strand of NW_026652392.1, from coordinate 26,720 downwards.
CCACCCAGGAACTGCTTGCAGACAGCACAGGAAAGGGTCAGCACTGCTGGGCAAGGTGAGGTCTCCAGAGGATGCTCTCACTGGGGAAAAGGGTCTCACATGAAATTCAGCATATGGCTTCTGGTGGTACTTCTGTAATTGTCAAGGCCATAGATTCTCATGGGGATAGGAAGCTGGACACATCAGGAGCTCTGGGCAGGGCTGGAGGGCTGGACAATGAGTCCTTTTCCCCACACCATCTCACATCCCTTGGTAATGACTGTGGGGTTAAATGGCTTTCAGGGTCTTTTCCAGGCTGTGCAGGAGATCATTGATTAGTTGCATCTGGCACAGATAAGGGGGAGGAGAGGGTCAGTATGTGTGCTAATGTTTGTCATCCTTGGCTTAAGAGGGCACTGCCCTGCAGGTCCAGAGGGAACCCAACAAGGGGGTTGCCCCGAGCTTCATCATGCGCCCAGTGAAGGCACCTTCTGTGACTTCTGCAAGAATCCTGTGCTTCCGCCAGCTGGCTTCCCAGGAAATCCAAGAACAAGAAGCAAGGACAGTGTTGAAGCTGGTGGAACAACAATGTCATTTCCATTTGAGACCCCCTAGGAGATCCCCACCATCCCTCTGTGCACCAGACCCTCTGCTGGTGGCCTAATGGGTCCCAGGCAGAGTCCCTAAACTGTCCTGAGTTACAGGTTCCCAGCCTGAACCCCTTTGTCCTTTTGAAATATGTGAGGTCATCACACGAAAATCATAAGCAAATACTTAGTAGTGTTCTCCAAAAGAACCTGATTCAGAGAAAAGTCCAGATTCTTTCCCTGCTGATGCTGAGGAAAGAAAAAAGTGACTGCATTTGAGAGAAATACCCAAAAAGTCCGCAAAGGGAACCCAGAGAGGAGCCCACAGCTGGATAGCCCCGACAGGGCTCGGGCAAGAGCAGCAGCAAAGTCCTGTCTTGAGGGGATTCTGAAATTGCCTCGGACACAGAGACCTGTGGAGGGGCAGGCAAGGAGAATGTGGGGGTGGCCTGTGGGTCCTGCCCTAAAGAGATCACATTCTAGGCTTGGAAAGGAGACATGGATAAACAAGGAGCAGAGCATCCCGCCAGTCCCCGGGGCTTCCTGTGCACTGAGGGCTGTCGGGATCCAGCATGCTGAAGACCTGCGGTCACGCAGTAGGAGCGTGCGTCTGGCCCTGGCCCTGCAGGTTGGGGACACAACCCTAGTGAGCAAAGCAACCAGGGCAATCGTGGAGAGGAGGAAAGCGGGAGCATCCAAAGTTGCAAACAAGGTGCTCATGTGATCCCACCACTCACCTGGCTGGGCTTGAGTCTCTCTGGGTTTGCTGGCCTTGTCTTGGAGGCAACCAGCAGGGGGCAGCACGAGGCCACAGCACCAGCTGCACATGGCCACTGTTGCTGGGGCCAGGGATACTCAATTATCAGAGACAAGAGGCTGTGCCGGGGATACTCAATTATCAGAGACAAGAGGCTGTGCCCGTAACCGTATTCCAAAATGAGTTTTGCTGTTTCTCTCTTGGATCCAGCTTAGAGCTGAGTTAAGCTCCAGAGAAGGGAATTGGGTCACACATTTTGGTGGAGGACTCAGATTCATTCATTTATTATTCATTCACTTATTCACTCAACAGTTATTGATTGTGTATGTGGTTCCCAGCCCTTTTCAAGGCACTGGGACTGCATAGGTGAGTGATATGGTCTTGTACTAATCGCAACAGTAGGGACTAATGTTTGCATGGCATTTATTGCGGGCCAGTGCTGTCCTAATTGCCTTGCTTATATCAGTTCATCTATTCCTTCAACAACCGTCTGAGGTGGACACTGTCATGATCCCAATTTTACCAAGAAGGGAACTAACACACAGAGAGTGTATTATGTGACTTGCCCAGGGTCACACAGGTGCAAACTGGTAGAACCAGGATTTGAATCCAGGCAGTCTGACTCCAGAATCCTCACTATTTGTTTGTTTGTTTGTTTTTGAGACACAGTCTCACTCCATTGCCCTGACTGAGGCACAGTGGCACGATCTCTGCTCACTGCAACCTCCTCTTCCTGGGCTTAAATAATCCTCCTGCCTCAGCCTCCTGAGTAGGTGGGATTACAGTTATGCACCACCAAGCCCACCTAATTTCTTGTATTTTTAGTAGAGGTGGGGTTTGGCCATGTTGCCCAGGCTGGTCTTGAACTCCTGAGCTCAGATGATCTGCCCGCCTTGGCCTCCCAAAGTGCTGGGGTAACAGGCGTGAGCCACTGACCCCGGCTAGATTCCTTATTCTTAATGACTTTGCAACACTGACATAACTTGAGCAGATGGCCAAGATGATATCAGATAACCATAACTCTTAGAAGAAAATAAAATGGAGTGTTGTAATGGTGACTGGGGTTGGAGCAACCTTAGCTTCAGTGGTCAGGCAGGGACTTGGGTGGTGGGAGGAGTGGTGACATACAATCCAAGGCCTGGCAGGGGAAGAGGATCATATTAGTGCTCAATCTCTGTGGACCCCCCGGTGTCCTAGAACACAGCTTAGGACCCCTTACAGAGGACATGTTGTCTATGACCAAGCACCCCAACTCCTCACCCAGAATCTCTGGGGTCAGCTTGAGCCAATATTCTTCAGTGGGGAGTATGCAGAGGTAGACCTGGAGACAGGCTGGGGAGGTAGGGGCTGAGCCCCCCAGTGGCAGGATGCTGAGAACCTCAAGCACTGGGTTTTGGTTTCCATACTGGGTTGCTGGTTTCCATACAGGCACTCAACACATACTTACACATGCACAACAATACACACAAACAGCCCCAAGCCCATGTGCACACAATTCCCCCTTCAAGGTCTCACGCATCCAGTGCCTCACGTGCTCTGAAGCTCCTCAGAGCTGTCCCAACTGCAGACCTCCTCCCTAAAGCCACAGGAAGCAGTGAGACCTTGGAAATAGGGAAGGTTTAGGTCTGCAGTTGGTTTTCACTAGTGGAGCACTGGTCCGTTGAGGGAGATTATTTGGGGTCTGACACTATACAGTTAAGCAGCACTCCCTTCACCTCATGAGGGGCCTATCGGGAATGGGAAAATGCTGGCTTCCAGGCTCCAGGGCTGCCCTGCATGGTGAGAGGCAGGCAGAAAGCCACTGTGGTGTCTGTATTTCTTGGGGCAGTGGTTTCGAAACTGGCCAAACATCCGGTTCACCTGAGGAACTGATGAAGATGACAGATTTCTGAGGTTTTCACTCACTGGGTTCAGAATGAGGCCAAGAGCCTATGATTTTGTCAAGCATTCCAGTCAATTCTGCTGGTCACCACTCAGAAGAGAGGTACAAGGTGGCACAAGCACAAGCCAGGGCAAGGCAGGCTGGGCTGTGGGTTGGCAATGGCTAGCCTCACCCAAGGCATCTGCTTGGTTAATGAATGGCTGCTTGCCCCCAGCTTCTTTGAAACATGCACCTGTGTTTGCTGGACAAACCACAGGTTCACAGTTGGGGACACTGTCTACTCCTCACACAGTGGCCACCAGGGTTGTGAGCACCCTTTCCCAGACGGCCCACTGCCCTGATCTCCTCCCCTCTTCCCAGCAGCCCATCAGCCACTCAGGGTTACCAGGACATCGCTTTACAAAATCCACTTCCCGGCATCTCCAGCCCAGGCCCTCTGATAACATCCAATCCCTTTTCAGTTAATGGAAAAACCCTGAGCTTTGGCAGGCTCAAAAGCACAGACCAGTTACATAATGACAAGCAAACAGCCTTCCAGGTCAGAGGCTCTGCTGTGACACAGAGGGCAAGTCCAGGGACTGACTGTGACCCCTGGCACTGGTCCCCCTCTGACAGCCACAGAGAAGGGAAGCTGGCTGGCACCAGCAGGAAGAAGATTTGAAAGATGTGAACACTGGGCCCTCAGCTGGTACCCCAAGTCCCCATCTTCTGGCTTGGACATGGCTAAAGTGAAGCAGCAGAGCTGTAGGACTCCGAGGAAACAGTGTCCTGCAGGCACAAGGCCCTACAATTCCTGGATTCAGACCCAGGCAGGAGCCTGGGCCTCGAGTGTCACAGGCTTTGGTAGCTGTTTTCATTCAGACACAGGAGGGAAATTGTGATTATACTTGCTGTGCCTCTGCTTCTGCAGACATAATTTAAATCCGAAGTTCCCATCTTGAGTCCAAGGCATATTTGTCATTCTAATTTACCCAGACTGTCTTCTGTAGAATTCAGAAATAGCTGATAAATATTTAGCCCACAGTTACTTTGGACAGAACTGCCAGGAAACAAAAACTGAAAACAGGGCCGGGCACAGTGGCTCATACCTGTAATCTCACCACTTTGGGAGGCCTAGGTGGGGAGATCTCCTGGGCTCAGGAGTTCGAGACCAGCCTGGACAACATGGTGAAACCTCATCTCTACAAAATAACACACACACACAAACTCAGTTTCTGCCAGTTTGCTCCTGAATTGGCTCCTACAGTCTGGACTTCTGTGTGACAATTGATTCATTAAGTTTTAGAAGAAAGAAATCTTTAGTGACCTATTTATAGATAGGGAAATTGAGGCCCAGGAAACCAACATGCCACTCAGTATATTAGTCAGGGAGCTAACCTGAAACCCCTGTCTCCCGCTCTGAAAATCTGAACTTCCCACCCACCAAGCCATCTCTCCTTCAGCCCTAACATAGTGCACAGAGACCCAGGCCTTCTTCTCCCCTGGGCATGGCCCAGAGCCAGAGCCCAGGCTGCACAGAGTTCTGAACACCAGCTTCCCTTCCAGGAATGCTCTGAGCATGGCCTTCAGGTTCTTACTCCATGCAAGAGGCAGCAAAGGAAGACTGCAGCTAGGAGATGTCTTTCAGCTCCGTGGTCCAAAAACCAATGTGAGAAATGAATGGCAGAGACATCTACCCCATTCGAACAAATGGCAGGGCTCAAGAAGTTGCTCACAGTCATCCCCACTGCTGCAGTCTCAGGGGAATGATCTGCCTGGGGTGCCTCAGGCCTGTCCTTGGAGTGTGTGGCTTCACTGGGTTCCCTGTGCAAGAGATGTCAATCATTGTCTGTTCCTTAGTAAAGGAAACTGCCTGTCCTCAGCCCTTCAGACAGAGAAAGAGGGAGAGAGAAGGGAAGGAGAGAAGTCGGGAAGGGAGGAAGGGAGTAAGAAAGGAAGGGAGGAAGGGAGGGAGAAAGGAAGGAAGGAAGGGAAGGAGGGAGGGAGGAAGGAAGAGAGGGAAGGAGGAAGGAAGGATGGGTAGGAGGGAGGGAGACTGTTTGGAGGGTCATCTTAAATCCAAAATTTTCCTCTTGTCCCAGGTCCTGGAAGGCCTGGATGAACTGAAGTTTCTATCTTTGGACTTTCATGAGAATCCTGTATCTTTCTTAAAAACTGTTTTTCTTGGCATCTTTCTTGCAGAAAGAGAATCCCATATCTTTAGATTAACTCCACCTTCTCCCCAGCTAATACACACCAGGCTCCCATTGCTTGCAGATAAGAACTAAGAAATGAATACAGAGAGGCAGTCTGTCTCAATTCCAGGCTAAAGGAAGAATAGTGTGGCAGCAGATACATTTAGAGAGAGGAGCTCAAAAGAGATGGTTAGGTGCTGGATCAGGGAGAGAACAAAGCCCGACCCATCCAGAAGCACTGACCATGACAATCTTCCTTACATCAAATAGAAATAGGAGGCTTTATGCCCTGCCAGGTGAGCCAAGAGAAGAGAGAATTAGCAAGGAACCTCAAAGTGTCGGGGGCAGGGGAGGAGGCTTATGAGCTGGGGAGAAGGAGGACAGGGCATTGGTGGCATAAAAAGCTCTTAGAGCAGGAACGTGAGGCTGTAGTCATTGAGAGAGATAGGAGGAAAAGAGCCCTGTAGAAGGAACTAAGAGAAGCAGTCTGAAAGGGGGATGGAAGAATTGGAGCTTGCCCTACAAGATTTCTTGCATTTCCCTGACTGAGGGGCAATCATTGCATGATGGAAAACCATAACAACCAGTTATGTACTTCACCCCTATGTGAAGTACATAACTGCATGTTCTACAGTTTCACGGCTGAAGATATTGTTCTTTATGCACAGTGTGGAAAAGGAGGCATTCATCTCAGCACTGACCACGACAGCCCTCCTTAGCATAACATAGGAAGGACGATGTAACCATCACCGGCCAGTTTTCTCATTTTCATCTAGGCTGTGAGAACATTCAGGTGTAACATTCATGCTTGGTTCTGGTCATTCTTTTGTTCTGGGTCACTGTATACGTGTGTCTTTTCTCCCTCTAAAAAGTTTCTGGTCCTTCCTTTCTCTGTTTGCCATACACTATGGATTCATATGTGCTTCTAAAGCTTAACCAGTTTCCTGTTCCCTCGGTAAGCAGCGTGGATTGCATTGGAAGCAGTTAATTATTTTGCTGTACATCACAAAAATACTCCTCTCATTGACCCCAATTTTGGCGCCTATAGAAGGGTTTTTTGGAATTGAAAATTCAGTGATATGGCCGTCTATGTAGGCCAGAGGCCAAGCACACAGGTCCTGCCACGCTCATCCTGATGGTCCCGATGCCCTTGGCACGTCCCAGCCCTGCCCGGATAGTCCCGCAGAAGAAGGACACCTGAGAGAAAGCGTGCTTGATATTCAGTCCCTGAGATCCCACCCATGCGTCCCTGTGTAATTTTTTGATGCATCCATTTGATAAATATTCATCAAGCACTTACCAACCACGTGTTGATTTTCCCGGTAGTTCAGATACAAAGAGAAGTAAAATAGAAAACTAAGATTAACTAAAGCTTTTCACAGAGTTAAAGTGGCCCTTAGCCTTTTTATGAAATATTTTCCCATCTCATTGTGTGAATGGCATACGGCAGGTGCTGGAATCCATTCCCTTCCCTTAGTTTGCTGCACGGGCTCTATGTCATCTCAGAGCCACCCACCCTGAGATAGCTGAAAAACAGCCATGGTCATGAGCAGAACTGTGGGCCTCAATGGCATCAGAAGCCTGCTCCGAAAGTGGATTGCATTTGCTGGCCAGCTGGAGCCGCGTAATTTAACCCGTAGGGTATGAAACTCAGCTTTGGGGTAATTTTCCGCTTGTCTGTACTGACAATGGGCCCATTGACCTATAATGGGAAGAGGGTGTTACAGGGAAAGGAGGGGCTGCTGGGCAGGTGGGGGACTGGAGTAGGGGTTGGGGCTGAGACTTATGAGACTCATGAGGCATGCGGAGAAGGGCACACCCTGCATGACAATTTGCCTCCTCACACGCAGCTGACACACCTCAATATCGAGTCAGCCTCCTAAAATGATGCAGGAGGAAAAGCTGTTCTTTGGCCTTAAGGTCACCCTAGTGACTAAAGGGTGGCCACGGCTACATGGGCAAGATGAAAGGATTCCTAGGGCTAACAACTGTTGCCCAGGCAGGAGACTGCCAGGTGTTACAGTCAGGTAGTGAGAGGTTGTCTGGCGCAGCTCATGAACAACTAGAAACAATACCTGTGTCCTAGAGAGGTCTGGGCTCGCCATGGAAGGAGTTTAGGCATTCAGTAGTGGCAACTCATGGAGAAAAGGAATAAGATCTCTCAGTGGCTGGGATCTACAGCCTACTCTGACCCAGGTGTGGCCCCACTGGGTCCTTCTGGTGGGCTTCAGTGTCTTCACCATGAAATGAGAGGGTCAGACGTGGCCCTTTCCAGGGTGGACTCCGACCCAGCGCTGTGCTCCTAGTGGGATGGTGGTGTCCTTTGCCATGTGCTGAACCAGAACCCTTGTGCCCCACAGCCAGCCTCTTCTTCTGTCCTCACCCCACAGTCAAATATATCCCCTTCATTTTCCTCCCATCCACGTGAAGGAAGGACTCAACACAGGGCAGAAGAAAACCAGCATTGAATTCTCTACCAAAGCAGCAGAGAGTTCAGCAGGGAGCCAAGGAGGGGGCCGAGGAACACGCCTCTTCAGGCAGGAAACTCACAGACGGCGATGAAGGAGAATGCACAGGAGATGTCATTCCAGAGCCCATTGTTCAGAATTACGCAGTCCTCCCCTGAGCCGTGGTCATTTGGCTCATCCTTCTTCCAGTTGCTGTAAGTCAGCCTCCCGCCCGTCACGTACATGAACTGGCCTTCAGTTGCCTCATCTGTGATGCCCAGGAAGGCAGTGCCTTTGGCCACATTCTGGATGGCCTCATTCTCCTCGGCATTCTTGGGGGCAGCCACTGTGGCCTGGAGCCCAGCACACAGAGCCTTCACTTTGGAGAAAGGCATCCGCTCACCGTTGGTCACAAAGAGCTTCTTCCCAGACATTTTCCCCAAGGAGAAGGCTTGCACTGAAACCACAAATGGCGAGTGAGGCTGGCTGGGTTTGGAGCCCAGCCAAGGACAGTAGGCAAGTAGTCTGAGTTCCCTGGGAAGTGAGACCTCTGAAAAATCACCCTATGCCAAGTAGCTCAGGCCAGAGCCTGGTCAGGAAGTAAGCCTCAGCTGCAGAGCCTGGGAAGGGGCATCCAGACGCCTGCAGACAATCCAGACTCCCCTGGGATATCCCATCTTGAAAAAGCATCTGCTAAAACCTGCCCCAACACAGGTAGACATAGGGAGACAGTCTTGGGCCTCACTGCAGGCTTGGGCACCAGGATAAGGAAGACGCAGGGACAGACATCAGAGCACAGTAGATGACAAGGAAGGAGCACAGTAGATGACAAGGAAGGAGCACAGACTTTGGAGACAACAGATCTCCATCCAACCCTTCCCCTGCCACTTCCAGGCTGTGTGACATCAAATGAGTCACCAACACTTCCTGCACCTCGGTTTCCTCACCTGTCAATAAAGCAAGTTCAACAACCACAACTGAGGTTGCTGAGAGGATTGAATGAAGCCATCTTATGGGAAAATGCCACCCAGCACAGGCCCTGGTGTAGGACAAGTGTTCATGAATTAGTTCCCCTCCCACCTCCTCCAAACCTAGAGTGCACTGAAGAAGAGTGAGAGCCAAGAACACATTACAGGCAGAGAGAAAGCTCACGCTTCTTCATGTGGTCCAGTTCTGATCTCAGGCTCTGTAGCTCTCTCTCTAATTTGGCCAGCTTAGCCTCAGCAACTGCGAAGCAATAGGGAGAGGGTATTTATGGAGAAGACCTTAATTTGGAGAGCGGAGCATTTTGAAAAAAACAAAGTGGCTTACTAAGAAGAACGCTTATTCCAGGAAAATAAGAAAGCAAAAGAAATAAAAAGGGGAAAATGACTACATTCCTCCTTCCCAGCTATACCTCCGCATCCCTTCACTACCTGGAACTTCAGGCCTGGACCCCTGTCTCCACATACGGCTTGCATATTGTCATATTGTAAGAATTCATAAGAAAATACTCAACTCATTACCCTCCTTTTTGAAAATTTTTCTTTGTAATTCTTTCTCATTTCTCATTCCAGATACATTTTTAATCCCTTTATTGTTTTGACAGGCTGATAGACAAATATGAATAAGTGGGTTGTCATTGCTCTTTCGTTTTTACTGAATTTTCTCTATTTTACTCTGAACTAAGTTGCTGTGATGTTCCCCATCAGCCAGGGGTCCTAAGAGGCAGAACATTTTCGTGCCACTCTTGTGACAATGGACATAAACCTAACACCCTAAAGGGCCTATTTCCTCCCTGGCACCCCGGAGGTGCACACTGGACTGTTTCCACTGAAGAAAAGCCAGGGTCCATCTGCTAAGGGGTCTGATGAGGGAATGGCCCTACATGGCTTGAATGTCTGCACCTGGGCACCTATGGGAGTCTCCTCAGGCCCCAAGTAAAGCTGAGAGGGCTGGGGGTGCTGGACCTGGATGCAAAGTGGGGCATCTTCCCATGAGGCAGCAGGAGAAGAAGGAAAAGGGGACCTCCCAGCTGGCCCTCCAGCTCCCCAGGCCCGGGACCCCCAGGCCACACATGCTGACGTGTGCCCCTTACCTGAATTGTCCCCACGATCTCCTTTTTGGCCCCTTGGTCCTGGAATTCCAGTAGCCCCTGTGTTTCCTGGGGGCCCCATCTTCCCAGGAGGGCCCTGCAAACCTCTGAGCCCTTGACCTGTTGCAAGACAAAGAGAAGATGACCCAGTGGCTGTCACTCTTTTTTTTTTCTTTCCCAAAAGCTCAATACTACATTCATGTTCAACCCCGGAACAGCCAGTGAGCCCGTGATCTGACCCAAAGAAGAAAGACTCTCTTGCAACCTAGTGGAAGGCCTGCACCAAGGCCAGCTCCCTAAACAGGTGGGACACCCCTCTGAAGGGACAACCACACACCCCCAGTTCCTGTGTGGAAATATGGGATCCCGAAGAGTCAGCGAGCAGCTTTGTTTTGGAGGCAATGGCATTTTACAGGGATTGTTCTGAGTGTATCGTGGGTCCTGATGAAAGGGGAGCCTCCCCAAGTCTGTGCTTTAACCCTTTGTGGCAGGCTCAAGCACAGATTTGCTTGAACACCTGCTGGGGGTGGAGATTTAGGAAGCCACAGAAACCTGTCCCAGACCTGGCTCTCCCTTTTCCCCCTTGGGTCCATCTCGCCCATCTCTGCCTGGGGTGCCATTGGTGACGGGGATGCCACAGGTAATCACGGAGCAGGTCTTCTGGGTATCCTCACAGGCTCTTGTTTCGGAGCAGGAAGCTGTCACCACAGACAGGAGAAGGACAGGGAATGACGGAAACAGGAACATGGTCCTTACCTTGAGGTGAAGAAAGTGAAGGAAGGGAATTTCATCCCATCTCATTTAAATAGCATTTGCTACCCACTGTGGTGTGCTAGACCCTGTGCTGGGGACAGTGGACACAGAGGGGACCATCACAACCCCTGGCTCTGAATGACTTTCAGGCTACTAGGGAGACGGGTGGGTAAAAGATGTGAGAGTTAGATCAGTGCTAAAACAAAGGCAGGTGTAAGATGAATGCGAGCCCATTCTCCCTGAGGTCCCAGAGCTCCTGTTAGCACAAGTCTTAGCAGTTAGGCACCTCCTACTTGACAGCCCACAGGGCTTGAGGATTACCCATGAGCCCTGGGCACAGTGGTCCAGACAATGGTGAAGAGAGCTCATTGCCTGTGTGAGCTGTGGTCCCTGGATTGCTCGGATTTCTTTCTAAAATGCCAAAGGAGCCATGGTTTCCTTCTTCTTCCTTTCCTATGGAAGTAAAGAGCTGGACTCAGACTGGAGCAGGAGACCTGAGGTCTCACAAGTTCCATCTCTTGGCTGGACTTGGTTGATGATATCCACCCTCCTATTTCCTATAAAACTCCCTGATTGACATGGTGGGGCTCTGTCCTCAGAGCAGCCCCTGTTTCCCCAGCTGCTTCTTGACCATCTTGCATAATTTGTGAGAGGCACTTCCTGTAGGACTGGGACCTAGAGTGCCCTGAGGCAGGATTCCGACCCTCAAAATGGGACCTTTTTTGGTGATTGATCCTGTCCAGTTGAGACTTCTCTTGGTTTGAGATCTTCCACTGAGAGGCTGTTTCACCACCCAGGCTCTGAAATTTCTGCTCAGCCTGAGTCTGGAAGGATTCAGCTCCTACTCCCCCTCCAGGAGGCTGCCCAGATGCCCCCCAGCTCTGTGCCCCTACCCAGCCATCAGAGTCCCTTCCTGCCTTTGTCCAGGCTGGCCTGTCCTCCAGGACACTTGGCAGCTTGGACCCCACAGGACTGTCTCTCTGCTCTGCTCCAGCCTCGAATCCTAATGTCCCGGCTCTTGCCGCCCAACACTGTGTCTGCCCTTGCTATCCCAGCCGCAGTCCCTTAGCCCTTCCCTTCCTCCAGGACGCAGTGAGAGATGCCCAGTTGGAAGGGAACTTTTATGATCATGTCCTTCTCCAACTTTCCTCTTTGTATCATTTTTGTCTCTTTTAAACCTCTTCTGTTGGTGCTGAATTGGCATTGGATGTCACAGTCAAGGCTTGTACCTGTCGCTAGCGTGCACATGCCACTTCTGTTCTTCACGTTGGCAAAGACAACCCTTTAGTTTGCTGATGGCCAAGTAGATACAGGAAGCTCCCAGTTGCTTGGGCCAGAGAGAAAGAGAGGCCCCAGGTGGACCTGATGACCCCCCTAAGCCCCTACCTGGACCTCACCAGGATCCAGTCAAGAGGTCAGTCTCTTGGCCCAGGCCCCCACCTCTTTCCTCCAGAAATGACTTACTAGGGCTTCTTCGGAGCCTGGAGTTAGTGACAGGGAAGCTGGCCCTCCAGCCCAGGCCTCTGGCAGGTGCCTCAGCAATGTCCAGTCCAATCAGTGTGATGACCAGGGACAGCACTGGATTGGCCTTCAACCCCAGATTAATAATCAACAATCCTTAGAACTACTGTGTCCTGGGCAGATGTCCAGGGCTGCTGGCAGGGTCTCCAGCACAGCACTGGGTGGCTGTCTACATTAGTGCCCTAACCCCCTCCTCTACTACCCCCTCTCAGGTATCCATCTCTATGACTCAGCGCCTCTGAGCTTCCAGAGTCACAGGTTCCCAGGGTAGTTTTCTTCAGATATTTATTTTCAGAAGAAGAATGCGTAGACTTTCCACCAGACAAACGCATGCACACACACACACACGCACACAAACATGCACATGTGTACACATCTTTGTATCAGTTGATCGGACTACTTCCATTTTTGTTTTGTTTATGCAGGGCTGGGGTGGAGAGACTAAATACCCCTAGCACTGAGTCACCTCCTTCCTCTCTTTTCATTTAGAATGTTTGTCAAATCTCTTCTTTGGGCACCTCACAGGGCCAGGCACAAGGGTAAGGGGTATTTGCAGCTGACTTCAATCCAAAGCCGAATGTGGATGTTGGCACCCGCTGCTCCCTCTGTCCAGACAACTCCCTGTATCTTTGCTTATTTGGTTTCATATTGATTGACCATCGACCACCCCCTATCCCTGTAGAACGAGAAGCTCATGAGAACAGGGGTCTTGTTCTCTAGCTGTTGTTTCTCCACTGAGAAGAGTGCCTGGAAACACAGTCAATGCTCAATAAACATTTATGGAGCAAATGAATCCTCCAGCAGCGTGTCCTCAAATTATCCCTCTTCTCTCTGACTGGAGCTACCATCTGTGCCCCCTTTACCAGTGATCTCACTTTTCTAGGGCAGGAGCTGTACTCAGTTCACATCTCTGTTCCCAGGGTGCAATCCAGGGCTGGGCACAGAGGAGGATTGGGTAGAAGGATGAAGAGAGAGGCAGAGACCTCGAGCAGACACCAGACCATCTGTGCTCGTCCAGGCCTGAATTTCCGGAAGTGTCCAATTCTTGTCACCAGAGCCTGGACGAGCCGTTCAGGTCCCGGATGTGACCTTTAATGCTTGCCTTCCTCCAAACTCACACTCATTCTTTGAAACACTTCATGTCATCATATAACTTCAGAGGTTTGTTTTTCCCAGGGGGGGAGTGGGGTGGGTCACTTCCCTGTGACTGTGCCTTGTGATGGGCGTTTTGGTTTCTCAAGTGTCCTCACCCTGTGTACTCATGTCATCAGGCCCCGTCCAGTGGCCCTCCTGGTTCCCATTCAGGGCGCCTGCCAGGCACCAAGAGGGGCCCTCAAGGTAAAGAAGATCACTCTCAGGGCTGGGTTTCCTGATGCCATTGACACAATATTGAAGGGCCCATAGACCCAGCAGACAAAGGACTTTCAATTCACACAGCAAATAGGCAGATCTCCCAGGAAGGTGGGAATGTGAAACTGACAGATTTGCATTAAACCAGGATCCTAACTGTGCTGCAGACTTAGAGAAAGGGTGGTTTGAGCGGGCAGAGGGTAGGCAGGAGGTAAATACACCTAGGAGCAAAGAAACCTGAGAAAGCCTGGATTCTGGAGGGGATGAGTTTCTCCCCCAAGGATGTGTACCCATAGGTCTGTCCTCTCATAGACTCGGAGGTGAATTTATGCTGCTCTTATGACTATTACTGAATTTTGCTATTTATGCCAAGATGAAAAATTGCATTTCCAGTGTCTCAGCGCAGCATGATCTCCTGCACTGTGGAGACATAAACGCAGTGGAGAACCACACCTATAACTTAGGCACCTCAGTGGTGTCTCAGATGGAGGCCAGGCAGATTTGAGTTCACCATGGGACAATTAACCAAATACAGTAGGGGACAAACAGAGTGAGAGCTGATAGAAATGACAAGCCTCAGAAATAATAGCCCTCCAAGGAGTGTGGACCCTACATGACAGACAAATTAATATGCCCTTCAAAAGAGGGTATAATGAAAGAATGAATGAAAATTATATAATTAAATTAATAAACTAGAATTAAAAATAATATAGAGCTAATAAGATAGAATACTGGTTCTTTGTAAGAGACATAAACTTAGCAAATATGGCCGTGGTAGTTTGGGTTGTTTCCTTCTTATTGTAAAATTACCTCTCAGACTCTTTGCCATGGAACTTCACAAAGGCTCCCACTGGAGTGTGAGGAGTAAACACTCCAGCTCCTTTGCTGTTTGGTGTGGCCATGTGATCCTGAGCTGAGACAAAGGGAGCCACAGCTTTACGTGTGTTTACAGGTTTGATATGGCTTTTGTGTTTCTTTCCCAATCATGGGAAGTATATTTCCCTGGAAAGTGATATGGAACAGTCATGAACTCACCTGAAAGTCTGGAGTCCAGGTGACTGCTGCTGAGTCCAGGCTTGCTCAGCTGAAATCAGCCAAAGCTCAACAAACTGGAAGATACAGAGCAGAAAATAAAACGTTTATTGTTGTAAGCCCTGAGAGGGAGATTTACTATTGTGTTAGCTGACTGATACAATATCAATGATTAATAGAAAAGATATAAGAAATTAACAAATCAGGAAGGAAAAGGGATTATTATACTAATATAGATAGTACTAACATTATAAAATTATACCATCTACAGTAGATTTTATAGCAAAACATTAGAAAACTAGTTAAAATACATAATATTATAAGAAAGTTTATAATTACTTACATTGGCCCTAGAAGTGTTAGAATAATGAATATATTATTTTATCACATAAAATATTAAAATGGAAGTCAAAAATTATCAACCATTTCTCCATCAACAAAATGGTTTTATGGTGAGTTGTATCAAATCTTCAGAGAAGAGATAATTTCTCTGTTATAGAAATGGTTTGTGTCTACAGCTACTTAGCTAAAATGATTAGCTGAATATGTAACACAGAATGCATAAGGACAGAAGAAAAGAAAGGAACTCTCAGCCAACCTCATCTGTAAGTACAGATGCAAAAATATAATGTAAAAAATAGCTATTAAGACCAGCAATGTACTCATGGTTAACAGAAGTCTCTGGAATCTGATTTCCTACATTCATTAGCCCATGAATTAACTGCATAATATTTGGCAAATCACTTTGACCTCTGTATGCCTCAATATTCTTATTTGTAAATTTGAAAGAATGATAGCATCTATAAAATAGAGTTAATGAGGATTACATGAGTTAACACTAGTGCCCGGTCCATAGTCTGTGTAATGAGTGTATCAAGCATCAGACCAAGCAGCATATATCAGAGGAATGCAAAGATGGTTCAACATAAAAAAAAATGTAAATCACTAATTTAATAAAGAGCAGGTTTTATTAAGAGCCTAAATTTATGTCTCTCAGATCTTGGAGCTTGAAGCTCTCTTGTTTTCAAAACTGATATGTAGTCTCAAAACTCTTTTGTCATTGATGGGCATTTAGGTTGATTCCATGTCCTTGCTATTGTGAGTAGTGCTGCAATGAACATTTGCATGCCTGTGTCTTCATGGTAGAATGATTTGTATTCCTTTGGGTATATACCCAGTAATGAGATTGCTGAATCAAATGGTATTTTTCGTTCTTTTTTTTTTTTACACTTTGTAAGTATAATTCATAAATAAATACTTCATAATTTCTGGTTTGATCTCCCAGAAACATACAATAACTCTAAATATGTATGTACTTACAAATATGGCCTCAAAACGTATAAAGAGACAATTGACAGAATTATAAGAAAAAGCAGACAAATCCACAATCATGTGGAAAATTTTCATACAACTTTCTTATTAACTGATAGACCAAGCTGACACAAAAATCAGTAGATGATAAAATATTGGATGATACACTAAAACACCTGAATTACTTGACATGTAGAGAACACTACACCCCAAAATTCAAGAGTAAATACTATTTTTATGAAACATTAATAAAAATTGAGCATATGCTGGGATATTAAAGCAAGTTTCAACAAATTACAAAAAATATTCCCTGACCACAGAGCAATTATTCTGTATATCAATGATAAAAGGATACTTTGAAAATCCCTATATATTTAAGAAGAAAATTAAGAAATATGCTTCTAAATAACCTGTAGGCCAAAAAAGCCATTCTAATAGAAATTAGAAAACATTGTAACTGAATAATCATGAATAATTAAGTATCAAAACATATGAGATCAACTAGAGCTGCACTTGGAGGAAAATTTATAGCCTTTAAGTATATATTTTAGAAAAGAAGAATGCTGAAAATCATTAATCTAATATCCATTTCAAAATGTTAGAAAAATAAGGAAGGCAAGTTAAACCCAAAGAAAATAGAAGAAAATAATGAAGAGCACGCAGCCATAAAAAATAACCAGATCATGTTGTTAGCAGCAACATGGATGCAGCTGGAGGCCATTATCCTAAGCAAATTAAGGCAGAGATAGAAAACCACATACTGCATGTTCTCACCCAGAAGTGGGAGCTAAACATTGGATTCACATGGACACGAAGATAGGAGCAGTAAACACTGTGGATTCCAAAAGCAGGGAAGGAGGGAGGAATGCAAGGGTTGAAGAACCACCTATTGAGTATTATGTTTATTTCCTGGGTGATGGGATCACTAGGAGCCCCAACCTCAGCATCATGCAATATACCTATGTAACAAACCTGCACATGTACCTCCTGAATCTGAACTAATAGTAATAAGCAGAAATTAAAGTAATAAAATAAAATGCAACAGAAGGGATAAACCCACAAGTTTGTTCTTAGAAAAGACCAAAAGAATGGATATGTTTTTGATGAGATTGATAAAGAGGAAAAAAGAGTAGTCACAAATAATGAATATCAGGAACGATGAGGAGTCTAACACTACATATCCTACAGACGTAAAGATCGTAAAATGATAATACAAATAACTTTATGCCAATAAATTTGAAAATATATAGGAAATGGATAAACTCCTTGAAAAATATAAATTCCAAAACTTACACAAGAAGATGTACAAAAATCTAAATAGTTTTCTTATTTTTATTTTATTATTATTATACTTTAAGTTTTAGGGTACATGTGCACAACGTGCAGGTTTGTTACATATGTATACATGTGCCATGTTGGTGTGCTGCACCCATTAACTCGTCATTTGGCATTAGGTATATCTCCTAATGCTATCCCTCCCCCCTCCCCCCACCCCACAACAGTCCCCAGTGTGTGATGTTCCCCTTCCTGTGTCCATGTGTTCTCATTGTTCAATTCCCACCTATGAGCAAGAACATGCGGTGTTTGGCTTTTTGTCCTTGTGATAGTTTGCTGAGAATGATGGTTTCCAGTTTCATCCATGTCCCTACAAAGGACATAAACTCATCATTTTTTATCACTTCTCGGCCTTTTGGCTAAGATCAAGTGTAGTATCTGTTCTTATCAGTTTAATAGTTTTCTATATAGATTTATAAATTCGATCTATAATTATATCTTCATCAGTGAATTTTACAAATAATTTAAGAAATTGTTCTAATCTCACACAAAATCCTCCAGAAAATAGAAAAAAAATTTAAAAATTTTTTATTTTTTGAGACCAAAATGATCTCAATACAAAAATGTGACAAGGAAAATACCAAAAAGGAATATCACAGGTCAGTCTCACTCATAAATAAAAAATCCTATGATCACATAGATAAAAATTTCCTCAGCAAATTATTTGTTTTTTGCATATATTTCTAAATTATA
Source organism: Hylobates moloch (assembly GCF_009828535.3). NCBI lineage: Eukaryota > Metazoa > Chordata > Mammalia > Primates > Hylobatidae > Hylobates > Hylobates moloch. The sequence continues at coordinate 8,825 of NW_026652392.1, read as the reverse complement.
CTTTAAGTTCTGGGATACATGTGCAGAATGTGCAGGTTTGTTACATAGGTATACACGGGCCATGGTGGTTTGCTGCACCCATCAACTCATCATCTACATTAGGTATTTCTCCTGATGCTGTCCCTCCCATAGCCCTCACCCCCTGACAGGCCCCGGTGTGTAATGTCCCCCTCCCTTTGTCCATGTGTTCTCATTGTTCAACTCCTACTTATGAGTGAGAACATGCATTGTTTGGTTTTCTGTTCTTGTGTTAGTTTGCTGAGAATGATGGTTTCCAGCTTCATCCGTGTCCCTGCAAAGGACAGGAACTTATCCTTTTCATGGCTGCATAGTATTCCATGGTGCATATGTGTCACATTTTTTTAATCCAGTCTATCATTGATGGGCATTTGGGTTGGTTCCAAGTCTTTGCTATTGTGAACAGTGCTGCAATAAACATACCTGTGCATGTGTCTTTATCGTAGAATGATTTATGTACATTTGAGTATGTATCCAGTAATGGGATTGTGGGTCAAATGATATTTCTGGTTCTAGATCCTTGAGGAATCGCCACACTGTCTTCCATAATGGTTGAACTAATTTACACTCCCAACAGTGTAAAAGTGTTCCTATTTCTCCACATCCTCTCCAGCATCTGTTGTTTCCTGACTTTTTAATGATCACCATTCTAACTGGTGTGAGATGGTATCTCATTGTGGTTTTGATTTGCATTTCTCTAATGACCAGTGATGATGAGCTTTTTTTCATATGTTTGTTGCCCGCAAGAACTGCCACACTATTTTTCACAATGGCTGAACTAATTTGCACTCTAACCAACAGTGTATAAACATTTCCTTTTCTCTGCAACCTCATCAGCATTTGTTATTTTTTGACCTTTTAATAGTAGCTATTCTGACTGGTGTGAGATGTTATCTCATTGTGGTTTTGATTTGTATTTTATAATAATTGGTGATATTGAGTTTTTTTCATATGCTTGTTGGCTGCGTGTATGTCTTCTTTTGAAAAGTGTCTGTTCATGTTCTTTGTCCAGTTTTTAATTTTTTTCTTGTAAATTTGCTTAAGTTTTTACAGATGCTGGATATTAGACCTTTGTCACATGCATAGCTTGCAAATATTTTCTCCCATTCTGTATTTTCTCTGTTGATAGTTTCTTTTGCTGTGCAGAAGCTCTTAAGTTTAATTTGATCCCATTTGCCAATTTTTGCTTTCATTGCGATTGCTTTTGGTGTGTTCGTCATGAAATCTTTGCCTGTTCCTATGTCCAGAATGGTATTGCCTAGGTTGTCTTCCAGGATTTTCGTAGTTTTGGGTTCTACATTTAAGCCTTTAATCCATATTGAGCTAATTTTTGTATATGGTATAAAAAAGGAGTCCAGTTTCAATCGTCTGCATACGGCTGGCCAGTTATTCCAGCACCATTTATTGAATAGGAAGTCCTTTCCTCATTGCTGGTTTGTTTTTGTTTTAGCTTTGCTGAGAATCAGATGGTTGTAGCAGCACAGCCTTATTTCTGGGCTCTCTATTCCATTCCCTTGGTCTATGGTTCTGTTTTTGTACTAGTACCATGCTGTTTTGGCTACTGCAGCCCTGTGGTATAGGTTGAGGTTTGGGTAACATGATGCCTCCAGCTTTATTGTCTTTTTTGGTTCCATTTGAATTTTAAAATAGTGTTTTACAGTTGTGTGAAGAATGTCATTGGAGTTTGATATGAATGGCATTGAATCTGTAAAATGCTTTGGGCAGTTTGGCTATTTTAATGGTATTGATTCTTTCTACCCATGAGCATGGGATGTTTTTTCATTTGTTTGTGTCATCTGTGATTTATTTGAGCAGTGTTTTGTAATTCTCATTGTAGAGATCTTTCACTTCCCTAGTTAGCTGTATTGCTAGGTATTTTATTCTTTTTGTGGCAATTGTGAATGGGATCGCATTCCTGATTTGGCTTTTGGCTTGTCTTTTGTTGGTGTATATAGGAATGCTAGGGATTTTTAATGTTGCTTTTGTATCTTGAAACTTTGCTGAAGTTGTTTGTCAGCTAAAGAAGCTTTTGGGCCAGGATTATGGGGTTTTCTAGACATAAAATTATATCACAAAGACTCGATGAAGGCCGGGCACGGTGGCTCACTCTTGTAATCCCAGCACTTTGGAAGGCCGAGGCAGGCGGATCAGGAGGTCAGGAGATCGAGACCACGGTGAAACCCCGTCTCTACTAAAAATACAAAAAACAAAATTAGCCGGGTGTGGTGGCGGGCGCCTGTAGTCTCAGCTACTCGGAGAGGCTGAGGCAGGAGAATGGCGTGAACCCAGGAGGCGGAGCCTGCAGTGAGCCGAGATTGCGCCACTGCACTCCAGCCTGGGCGACAGAGTGAGATTCCATCCCCCCCAAAAAAAAAAAGACTCAATGAAAAATTTCAATGAGTCTCTTCAAAAATGTATAGGTTCTCCTGGCCCCTATAAAAAGGGGATATACAAATATAAATGGCATAAAGAGATATACAAAATTTCTACTGTTTGTAAATAGAAACATATAAAATATAACAGAATCAGTTATATTAGAAGTATTGGGGGAAAATGAGGTTCCAAAAAGTTGGTAGGATATAAGATCAACAAATAATATATCAAGAGTTTTTCTTACAAACCAGCGATAATTAATTTAGAATATAATAAAATAGCGTAGTAACAATAGAAAATTAAACCATAAAGTAAGTAAAAATAAATCTAAGAAGAAATGAGAAGATGGCCAATTAGAAGCAGCTGTGGTTCGCAGCACTCACAAAGAGGAATGAAAGAGGCAAGTGAATACAGCACCTGAAATTGAAATATCCAGATAGTCACAATGGGACTGTTCAGGGAAATAACTTGACCCACAGACAATGAAGGAAAGCAGGGTGGGACAATGGCCCACCCAGGAGTGACACAGAGCTAAGGGAAGCCCCACCCCCAGCCAAGGGAAGTGGTGTGTGATTGTATTACCCCAGGAAACCACTGTTCTCCTGCAGAGCTTTGTAACCCACTGATCAGGAGATCCCCTCGTGAGCCCATGACACACAGAGCTGTGTGCAGTCTTGGTGGAGCAGCTACTCATGCACACACAGAGACTTAAGAGTTTTATATGCCCTAGCCCCAGGATCCCCAACGAATGTGTCTGCAACTCAGAGGTACAAAGGTGGGAGGTCCACACATACCCCTAGGAAGGGGGCAAAATCCAGGGAGCCTGAGCAGCCTCATTCTGTGGGCTCCACTTCCACAGTACGTCGCAAGATAATACTCATTGGCTTGGAATTCCAGGCAGCCATCAGTAACAGGGTGGAGCCTGCCTGAGACAGAATGGAGCCCCAGGGAGGAGGGTTGACTCAGCCCTTTCAGTCTATGGGCTTTGGGGAATCCACACAGTCCAGACAAGGAAGAATTCCCCCAGTAGCACAACGTAGTCGCTTTGACAGATGGTGGCCAGACTGCTTCTTTTAGCGGGGACCCGATCCATTTCTCCTCACTTGGCGGGACCTCCCAGCCAAGCCCTCCAGCCACTCTCACTGGCACATGTTACAGACAGAGCTCTGATCTCTCCCTGGGACCACCTTCACTGGTGATACCTCCAGGTATGGGAAGAACTGAGGCAACTAGGGTCTGGAGCAGCCTCCTAGCAAACCACAGCAGCCCTGTGGAAGGGTGGGAAGACTGTTAAAAGGAATACAAACAGACAGAAAACAACAACAACAAGAAAAAAGAAAAACAACAAAAACCCCATCCAAAGGTCAGTAACCTCAAAGATCAAAGGTAGGTAAGCCAACAAAGATTAGAAAGGATCAATGCAAAAATGCTGAAAATTCAAAAACCCAGAGTGCCCCTTTTTCTCCAAATGACTGCAACACCTCCCAGCAAGGGCTCAGAACTGGGCTGAGGCTGAGATGTCTGAATGACAGAAGTAGGCCTCAAAAGGTGGGTAATAACCAACTTCGCAGAGCTAAAGGAGCATGTTGCAATCCAATGCAAAGAAGCTAAGAATCTTGATACAACCATATGGGAACTGACAGCCAAAAGAGCCAGTTTTGAGAGGAACATAACTAACCTGTTAGAGCTGAAAAACAGACTGCAAGAACTTCACAGTGCAATTACAAGTATTAATAGCAGAGTAGACCAAGCAGAGGAAAGAATCTCAGAACTGGAAAACTTGCTTTCTGAATTAAGACAGGCAGACAAAAATAGAGATAAAAGAATGAAAAGAAATGAACAAAACCTACAAGAAATATGGAATTATGTAAAGAGACTGAATCTGTCACTGATTGGGGTACCTGAAAGTGATGGGGAAAATGGAACCAAGTTGGAAAACACACTTCAGGATATCATCCAGGAGAAATTCTCTAACTTAGCAAGACAAGCTAATATTCAAATTAAGGAAATGCAGAGAACCCCAGTAAGATACTCCATGAGAAGATCATTTCCAAGATATAATAATCAGATTCCCCAAGGTCATAATGAAAGAAAAAATGTTAAGGGCAGCCTGAGAGAAAGGCCAGGTCACCTACAAAGGGAAGTCCATCAGACTAACTGTGAATCTCTTAGTGGAAACACCACAGGTCAGAAAAGATTGGGGGCCAACAGTCAACTTTCTTTTAAAAAAGAATTTCCAACCCAGAATTTCATATCTGGCCAAACTAAGCTTCACAAGTGAAGGAGAAATAAGACCCTTTTCAGACAAGAAAATGCTGAGCGAATTCTTCATGACCAGGCCTGCTTTGCAACAGCTCCTGAAGGAAGCACTAAATATGGAAAGGAAAACTGTTACCAGCCACTACAAAAACACACCAAAGTACACAGAGCAGTGACACTATGAAGCAACCACATAAACAAGTCTGCAAAAAAGCAGCTAGCATCATCATGACAGGATCAAATCCACACATATCAATACTATTCTTAAATGTAAATGGAGTAAATGACCCCAATTAAAAGACACAGAATGGCAAGCTGGATAAAGAATTAAGACCCATCAGTATGTTGTCTTAAAGAGACCCATTTCACATGCAAAGACACACATAGGCTCAAAATAAAGGGATAGAGGAAAATTTACCAAGCAAATGAAAAACAGAAAAAAGCAGGGGCTGCAATCCTAGTTTCTGACAAAACAGACTTTAAACCTACAAACATAAAAAAAGACAAAGAAGGGCCTTACATAGTGGTAAAGAGTTCAATTCAACAAGAAGAGATAACTATTCTAAATATATATGTGCCCAATACAGGAGCACTCAGATTCATAAAGCAAGTTCTTGGAGACATTCAAAGAGACTTAGACTCCCACACATAATAGTGGGAGGCTTTAACACCCCATTGACAATATTAGATAGATCATTGAGACAGAAAATTAACAAAGTTATTCAGGATCTGAACTCAATCAACTCTGGATCAAGTGGACCTGTTAGATGTCTACAGAACTCTCCACCCCAAAACAACAGAATATACATTCTTCTCATTGACATATCATACTTACTCTAAAACTGATCACACAATTGGAAGTAAAACACTCCTCAACAAATGAAAAAGAACTGACATAATAACAAACAGTCTCTCAGACAGTAATGCAATCAAATTAGAACTCGAGATGAAGAAATTCACTCAAAACCACACAACTACATAGAAATTGAAAAACCTGTTCTTGTATGACTCTTGGGTAAACAATGAAATTAAGGCAGACATCAAGAACTTCTTTGAAACTAATGAGAACAAAGATACAACATGCCAGAATCCCTGGGACACAGCTAAAGCAGTGTTAAGAGGGAAATTTATAGCACTAAATGCCCATATCCAAAAGCTAGAAAGTTAATAACCTAATATCACAACTAAAAGAACTAGAGAACTAAGAGCAAATAAACCCCAAAGCTGGCAGAAGACAAGAAATAACCAAGATCAGAGCAGAACTGAAGGACACAGAGACACGTAAAACCTTAAAAATATCAACAAATCCTGGAGGTGGATTTTTGAAAAAATTAATAAAATAGATAGAACACTAGCTAGACTGATAAAGAAGAAAAGAGAAGATTCAAATAGACACAATAAGAAATGATAAGGGGGATATCACCACTGACCCCACAAAATATAAACAACCATCAGAGAATACTATAAACACCTCTATGCACATAAACTAGAAAATCTAGAAGAAATGGATAAATATGCCCTAGATATATACACCCTCCCAAGAAAGAACCAGGAAGAAATGGAATCCCTGAATAGACCAATAATGAATTCTGCAGTTGAGGCAGTAATAAATAGCCTGCCAACCAAAAAAATCCCAGGACCAGATGGAGTCACAGCTTAATTCTACCAGAGATACAGAGAAGAGCTGGTACCATTCCTACTGAAACTATTCCAAAAAATTGAAAAGAAGGAACTCCTTCCTAACTCATTCTTTAAGGCCAGCATCATTTTGATACCAAAACCTGGCAGAGATACAACACAAAAGAAAACTTCAGGCCAATATTCTTGATGAACATTGATGCAAAAATCCTTAACAAAATACTGGCAAACCGAATCAAGTAACACATAAAAAAGCTTATCCACCACAATCAAGTAAACTTCATCCCTAGGATGCAAGGTTGGTTCCACATACGCAAATCAATAAAAGTGATTCATCACATAAACAGAACTAAAGAAAAAAACGACAGGATTATCTCAATAGACGCAGATTTTCAGAGGCTTAAAGTATTTATCTATAAAATTGGGAATATAGACTGTCCTGGATTTACAATTGTCCGACTTACAAATTTTCCACTTTACAATGACTTAAAAGCAATGCAAATCCAGTAGAAGCCATACTTCAAGTACACATATAACTGAATTATTCATTCAGTTTCAGTACAGCATTCCATAAATTTCATGAGACAGTCAACACCTCATTATAAAATAGGCCTTGTGTTAGATGATTTTGCCCAACTGCAGGATAACTTAAGTTTTCTGGGCATGTTTAAGTTACTCCAGGCTCAGCTATGATGTTTGGTAGGTTAGGTGTATTAAATGCATTTTCCACTTAATATATTTTCACCCTGCAATGTGTTTATTGGGATGTCACCCCATCATAAGTCGAGATACATCTGTATGTGCTTCTACTTGTTTTTTTTCTTAATTTTGAAGAAGGCTCAATAATTTCTGTGCTGGGTCCTAAGCACATATGGAATGGTGATCAGATTAAAAATTATCACTCATAAAAGACTGAGAAAATTTTCCCCTCATTCTCATTGGTTTTCTGAGTGTTGATCCAGAGCTTCCTTCTGCCCAAGAAAAGCAATAAATACACTGAGGAAGAGTGTTCACAGGTGTTACAGGGGGAGAAGTGGGAGGTGGGTCACATATGTAGCTGCCTCCTCAAGCAATTGGAGACATTGTCTCATTCCTGCGCAGCCCTGGGTCATGAGAGTGTGGTCCCATTCCATGCAGACCTGAGACTATGATGGCTCACTGAGGCCTGGGACTGAGCCCTGAGTGCCACCATCACTGCTGGGCTGCAGAAATCATTCAGGTGGCTGAGTAGGGGACAGAAGACATGGTATCCCCACCGACAAATGGACCATGTGGACTCAGGAAGCCCATGTGTTCTTCCAAATGGTGGATGTAGCTCCCCATCCCCCTGCAGCATCATAGGGAGGAGAGGAGGTAGCCCCTCCTACCAAACAAAGAAAGCACATCCTGAGATTGAATTTTCCAATCTTCAGGCAAGTGGGGGCTCACAGCCAGAGTTCATTTGATTTACAAAAATACAGAAATGTGATGTTTCTTGGAACCAAAGCTATGGAAACTCATGTGAACACATTCACGATTTATTACGCTTAAATCATCTTTATTCAGCTCAGGAGTGGGGTGGCTGGAAGCATAAGCTTCAGGTCCAGGAAGATGGGTTTGGATCCAGCCTCTGCCACTTGCTGTCTGGAATAATACTCAAAACATTTAACTCCTCCAAGCTTCAGTGTCCTTATAAAAAACGAGGAAACAGTACTGGTCCCGTGACATTGTGTGAGGATTGAATAGTACATAATACACTGTATTAGAAGTGCTTGTCAAGGTGCTTGGCAAATGATAGGTGCTCGGTCAATAGCCTCTGTGTATAGTAACAGTTCTGGTACTAATTTTGGTAGCTGGGGGGATGGTAATAACTGTGACAGCAACAAGTATCTTATTCCCATTTCACAGATGAAGACATAAGCTCTGGGAAAAAAAAAAAATCTTCAAGTGTCACTGGTTACTTTGCCCACCCCACGACATATCTTAAGACCTGGCACATGATAATTTTAATGAAATATCTGGGTGAATGGATTAATGAAAGGAGAAAGCAGAGCTGGTGGTGGGGGTGGTGGTGTGAATGCCCACTGAAGTCTGAAGTAGGGTGCAGATTTGTTGATCAGTTGAAAGTTACTCGGGTCACATCTGAAGGTGGCTCTAGGTCACCCTAGAGGTCTAGGCTGGCTGTCTTCAGGTCAGGGAGCTGAGTTGCCATCCAAAGACTCAAAGGAGTGAATCGTACACATCACTCATGGGGTTGGCTTGGCTACCACCCTGCTGGAACACTACTTGGCCTTCTAACCTCATGGAGAGCCTGACCAGGCCTGCCACAGAGATCTCAGAGTGCCAGAGAATCTCCACTGTGTCCTTAGCTCTGCACAGTCAGGGCTTCCCTGAAGTCTGCCTCTCTCTGTCATTATGCTTGGCCAGGACTGCTCATCCTGATGGCACTGGGTTGCAGAGGGAGAGCTAAGGGGACCAGGAGGCAGGCACTTTGTGTGACTTTGGAGGGTCCTTCTACCCCAAGATCTCACTGCTGCCATCTGTAAGTGAAAGAACTG